>NW_024039604.1:0-267190 GCF_016077235.1 Cyprinodon tularosa
ACAAGTTCACCCTCACAAACAACTACAGGTGCTAGGCTTCAGGTACTCAGAGATTCACTTCCAAACAGAAACCCCACATTCATATCTTCAGGTAACACAGAGTACATGTCAGACTTAATAATATTACTTTAGCGATAGTTTCAAGGTGTTTGCTTTATTGTATATCTCGTACCATGTCTTTTGGTTGTGCTGTTCTTTTTTTTTTTCATCTCATTGCAGGTGATGAAGCAGACTGAAAATGTTTTGTCATTGTCTCCTTCCTATCTCCTCTTTCTTTCATCTTTTGTCCTTTTTTTTCTTTTTCTTTTTCCTTCTTCTTCTTCTGTTTTTCTGCTCTACTTACATTGCAGTGTCCATATGAACTGTAAAACTCCCTGCATAATTATAATAAAGCAATTTATATACATGGAACAAGTGGAGCAGTATGGCAATTGCCATACCGCTACACTTGTGAAAGTAAAATCTGTTGGCTTCAGGCCTTTTGGCATCAAGACAATTATTCTTATTGCCACCTTGCCAGACAGGACACTGTAAAAAAAAAAAAAATAAATAAATAAAAAAAAAATAACCTGCCTTCCAGCCCTGGTGAGCCAGACCTGAAGATTCCTATTTTGGATTTCCCCCTACTGCTCCCTGTGAAGAGCTGGAAACTCTGATCAAGGTCTGCCATTCAAAGTCAGAAGCTAGACGCAGGGGCGGATCCAGATCATTTTCATGTGGGGGGCACAGGGGGGACAACGATGAAATCAGGGGGGCCACCTACAAGTGCCAACAGAATTGAAGGCTGCCACCAACCACTCTCTCCCCACAGTTAGAAAACTAAGTGTAAACAATTACATTTCATATTTAAAGCGTTTTTATGTTTTCATTGGCTACATTAACGTTTTCATATTAATGGCCTTTTTATTTTGCAATTTCAACATTAAAATTTTAAAGTCCCCATGTTTTCATCAACATTCAGCTAGTATGTGCTATTAGAAAACTCAGCAAACATGAGCCAGGCCAGATTAAGCAGATGCAATTTATTGTGCATGAACAACCCTCATCACTATTATTTTTCACTTCTTGCAATATTCTTCACTTTTTTACATAAGGATAAAAAAAAGGATAACCAATACTCAGTCTTAAGTATATTAAGCTAAATTGATACATTGTCGCAGTAGAAAGTACTCATCAGTACAACTGTATTTTCCTATTTCTGTGTCGACCACTGAACAACCTAATAAATTCATCCATATCCAAGGCCTTGGCTCTCGGGGACTCCACACTTAGCACCCCAAGGTCACTTAGTCTTTCATTGTTCATGGTGGTGCGTAAGTGATTTTTAATCAGTTTCAATGCAGAAAAGCTGCGTTCACAAGAAGCTGTGCTTACAGGTAGAGCCATGGCAATTTTGCACAGTCTGAACAGTTCATAGAATACATCCCTGAATGGCTCCAAGAATACTGTGAACTCAAGCAAACTACTTAAATTTTTCATTCCAGCTGCCCTCTTCCTCTCCAAGATCCGCTTGGCTTGATGTAGCTCGTGCTTAAGATCATCCAGGTTTGTTTTGTAAATGGTTCCCAACAAAAACAGAGGAGTCTCTTCCAAAAAGTTGTTGCTTTTAGGATTGAGTGCTTGAATTCCTTTCATGATATCACAATTTGTTTTAGAAAAACGTCTCTCTAGCTCAGCCTTCACATTGTCCAAGATGGGATAGAAAACAGTGGTACAAAAATGTTCTTCATCACGGTTTCGCTGACCAGTTGTGGATGTGACAACAGATCCATGAAGAGCAGAGCTAGTCTTTGGCTGCCTTTTGGAAACCTTGTCTGTACTAATGTTGCACTGATGAGCAATGTCCAGAACTTGTGTCCACAGTTCCCTAAAAATGCTTCATCTCTGTAGTGCACAAATGTTTCTCGTAGTGCCTCAATCAGGTCAACTGCCCTGGCTAAGTCCAACGTCGAGGATTGCAGCATATCAGACAAAAACTTTGTGTCTCCCAGTATCCTTCTAAAAGTAGCCAAAAGGGCAATAAAGTTTAGATCTATCTGTCCAAGAAGTCCACGTGCTTCCACACATCTGTCTCCGTTCTTCTCCTCTTCAATGTCATGGAGGACACGAAGAACAGCTGGCAGCCGATCCATAAGGTTTCGACAGGCATAAAACCTGCAAGCCCACCGAACATCGCTTAGTTTGGGCAATTCTCGAGGCTTATCCTGAAACATTGCACGCTGTATGTCATGCCACTTTTGATGTACATACGATCCAGATAGAAATGTATAGAGGCGCTGCAACAAAGAAAAAAAGCATGACGCCTCTGGAACTGCTTTCACTGTGTCCACAATTACCAAATTAAGGCAATGTGCATTGCAGTGCACATAAAACGCGTGCCTAGCCAGCGACTGTATCCTTGCAGACACACCATTGTGTCTACCGCTCATCACTGAGGCCCCATCATAACCTTGCCCAACCAACTGCTCTCTGTATTCCAATCCATATTTTTGGAGGCTATTGACAATTTTTTCTGTTAGCCCTGCAGCATCAAGCTTATCAGCATGTTCAAAATGCATAAAACTTTCATGTACTGTTCCTTTGTAATAATACCTGACAACTAAGGAAATTTGTTCTTGTTTTTGTAAGTCTTTTGTCTCATCAGCTAGGATGCTGAAAGCCCCACTTTGCTTTACCTCTTCAATAATCTCCTTCCTGACCATCTCAGCTAGCACCTCCAAAATCTCATTTTGAATCATGTGACTTGTATATTTGCCATTGCTATGTTCCATTTTTCGCTTTACTAAAGGGTCATGCTTTGCAATCAGTTCCATAATGGCCAAGAAGTTACCTTTGTTGCTAGAGTTTTCTGACTCACAGTGGCCCCGCTGCGCAATGTTTTGTGTTGCCGTACACAGTAGGACATCAGCAATGGTCTTGATATACTTTCTATTTTCTTCCACCTTTTTTTGGTATTGTTTATCCATTGCTTGGAGCAAAGACGTATTGTTTTCAACACCCCTCTTATACTCTGTCCATGCCACCATGGCATTTACATGGTGCTCTGCCTTGGCATGCATCTGGAATCCTCCATCTTTATACATTGGCTTTTTCCAGTTTGAAAAACCAGTACCTGAGGAGAATGTTGTCTCAGGAGCAGTGGGTAGCGAAAAATGCCGGCACACAAAACAATGTGCAATATCCTGGCATTGCGAGTACTCAAGCCAAGTGTACTCTTTGTACCAGCACGCATTGAAGGCTCTCGTCCTACCCTTTCCGTGCTGAGTGCGAGGGAATGCATTCAAGATCGGTTGTGCAGGGCCAGCAGCTCTGGTTTGAGAAATATCTGGAAATAAAAAGTTTAAAAATCAGTCTCACTCACAAATCTGTGGATGAAAATTGTAATAATTACTTAAAATACTTTACAGTTAACACTGCACATTTTGAAATAACCTATGGTATTTAAGATTTAACCAAAACGTCCATAAAAACATCTGCATTCCAATAGATAAGCAATACGAAAGGACAAGTCACACATTTTTACATGGTGGGTAAATGACATATAGAGTTTAACTATCCACCTTGGGGACCTTTAGGTGCAGCAAATGTAGGAAATGGCTGAACCGAAAGGTTTCTGTTGCAGCTGCTGCTGTCATCCGATTCGAAATAATCGTCATTATTATCCGTGTCTGTGGTCTCCTCCCTAGGTGCATCTAAAAATATTGATTGGCATAGATAACAAATTGTATTCAAATATAAATTACTTTTTTACAATATGTTATAAAGTACATATGTTTAACAAAGCCAAACAATTAAAAACTGCACAGTACACAATGCCATCAATTTAATTTATTTAATAAAAGATAAAAGTACATTTTATTTATTTAGCTCAATATAAATCCCAATTTGCCCAAGAGAGCTTCACAATCTGTACAGCATACATCAGCATCGGTCCTTAGATCCTGGATTTAAATGAGGGTCTGTGTTTTCACCTGGTCTGTGGGTGCTGGTCTGGCTCTGGAAGTTTTGTTCAACATGGGATGGTCCCTGGCTGCTTTCAGGCTGACCGTCACCTTGACCTTTACTGCTGCCCTCAAAGCTATCATCTTGACCTTTACTGTCCCTGTTCTGAGCCTGTTTCTTCTTAATGAAGAAATCTTTAATGTCTCCTTTTCTCCGTTTCATTGTTAACTCTACCTTTAAAAACATTTATTACAAAACACAGAATACACATAAAAACATTAATTTATGGTTATTGTAACTGGGTTAAAATGATACTTTCCTTGACTATTAAGGTTTAATTAGCATCAAGATAGCATAATCCACATGGATTTAATGTAACAAAGTCAATAATGATATTTTTTTAATAAATAAAATATAAGTAACACTTAAGGACAAAGCTGTAGATAAGTTTCAAAAAATGTTTCACAATAAAAGCTTTATTCAGAAATTATAGGTTTCCTACACACACTTTAACCCGAAATGCTACAGAGAGCTTTTAATTTGAAATGATACAGGAAATGTTGAGTTCCTGCAGCTTAATGCAAAAACTTTAACAAACAGAACAAAGTTTACCGAAATATGACCAATTATACTATCGAACAGTGGGATGATACAACAAGTGTATTTCAAATAAAGTCATGTTAACTTCTGTACTAGTTAAGGAAAATATGCGGAAATACGGTATAACATTTTAGCAAGCTAGCGCTAGCGCTAGCGTTAGCTTGCTGGACAGATATCATTAACATTAGCGCTGATTAACTCTATATCACAAAGCAGACTACTTGTAGCTTATATAAATTCAGCACACACACAAACGAAGCCCTTATACAATTGTAACACAGTAAAGAGCCTTCATTTGTAACAGAGTAATCATTGTCTTGTCATACTTATTACATGCAATTATCAAGAAATTTAAATATGTTACCTCTCTTCCAGGACTGTACTTTTAACGGCACTTTTCAAAAGCTTTTGTCGCATTTGAAAGGCAGAATAATAGACATCCATGAAAGCCAATGACAATTGGGGTGGCACACGGGGTGGCCAATCAGATCACAAGGGGGGCGGGTGCCCCCCTTTGCCACCACGGTGGCTCCGCCTCTGGCTAGACGCTGCAGCTGCTTGAGCACTCTGCTGAACCAACAGTCTCTGGACCCAACGGTTCCCTCTCTCACAAGAGAAGCCTGGACCCCATCAAGGTAGAATCAGAATTATCTAAAAGGACTCTTTAATCATCTGCCTGCCCAGCTAATCAAACTATCATCTCTGCAGACTTCAGTGAACCCAACCCCGGACCTGTTCCGGATCCAGTTCATGTCTTTGTGTCAAACATCTTTAATAAACTCTGTTAAACTTTTACCCAGCCTCCTTTGTGTTCTGCATGTGGGTTTGATATTAAACCAATCATGACACGTCCACGCTCTGTTTAAAGGTTGCTCTTTTTATCGCTCATATAAGCTTACTTTCCAAAAGAAGATTTGCAATTGTTCCACTACGTCAGACTCACCACCAGCAAGTGAAAATGGGGACGATGTTGGATGGCCTTATGTAAAAATGTCCCCAGAATGATTGACAATTAGGAGGACTGCTTATTTTGATGATCCACCCAGAAAAAGGAATATCTTCCACTATACCTTTAAGTTGGAGAGGGTAAGCACATTTTACATAAAAAAAAATCTGTGTTACACCCTTGTTTGGAATAACTAAGATAACACATCTTTCAGCCCTCTCTTATCATTTCTTATCATTTTCAGCTGTGATTTGTTTTAGGGACTCCTTTTATTTCAAGTAACACTAAATCATCACAATGAGATCAAATTTAGGCCTTGCTAGATTATGTTTGCACTTACAGAGGCAAATATTTTCTAATTACAGAAATGCAAAATCTGCAGACCAGCCTGATTGAAAGGGGCACATAACATGGAAGGAGATCTAGTAGTAAACCAACCACGAAACAAAAGCATGGCAAAACAAGTATCCAGCAATGGTACATGATGACCAAAGAGTTGATTTGGAGGAAAGAGTGAGAGATGGAAAAACAGGCATGAACAATTAGGCGAGGGTGGGGAATAGCTGAGGCTAAAGAGGGTAAATGGAGCTAGAGAGATCATAATGAACACAGCTACTAAACAGAAATGCTGAAAATAATCAAACAGACATGATACCAAAACACTAGAGCAAATATATAATCATATTTATTATGTAAAAAACTAAAACTGCAACATTTATAGGACACAGACAGTAGTGGAATAAAGACAACACGTAATATAAATTATTATTTAAAAAAAAAAGTGGTTATAGAGCTTGGATTCCTGAGGTTCTGACTTCGAGCCCCACTATCATAGACTGCCACTCTGGGTCTCTGAACAAGATCCTTAACCCTTGATTGTTCCCTGGCCGCCCCACAATGGCAGCCCAATGCTCCCCAAGGAGATGAGCTAAATGCCGAGATAAATTTCGCCAATGTGAGATCAGTAAAGTTCAATTATTATTATTATTTATTTTTAATAACACATGCTTACAATTATTTAAAAACCACAGCCAACTAAGAATCAGAAGTGATCGATTTTGCCCATAACCTTTCATTTTAAAAGCCTTGGACTAGTACACTTGATATCATTTTCCTTTATATTTTCTGATCAGTTTATTTGCAGTTTTTTTACCATGACAAACCCAACTTGGTTTTTGCATGTTTTTCTAATGCACTATTAATAATACACTGAAATGCCCACTTATTCAATTATTTTTGATTGTCCCAATTATTTTGGTAAAAATTCATCTTTGATATAAAAAGAAACACAAGTGGATCTAAACATATATATTTTTTAATAATAATTTAATGTTTTAATCAAAAAATGTAACACATTTCTATCAAACTGTTGGGATCTGGAGATTCACCACCCTTCTCCAGCAGAGTGCGCTGTGGATCTCCTGGACTGGAGCCCTCCAGCACAGCTGACGTTCATCAGCCCATCAGGAGACCTGCCTTTATAATCAGCAGCCAGACCTTCCTTCAACGCCGCAGTGTTGACCAAGTTTGGTTAGCGAACCTGAGCCTCTGTAACTACTAGAATCTTTGTCTCTAAGGAGAAACCCTATTCTAACCAGTCTCTGTCTTCTCGCTCACAGGAAACTTGTCTCTTGTCTGAAGCTCTGGATGAGCTTAGCCTGTTACCTGCCTGCCTGCCCTAGAGAGCCAAACCTGAAGATCTCACTCTGGAATCCACCTGCTGCTCTTAGGGAAAGAGCTAATCACTCCAACCAAGGTCTGTCACTGGAAAGTCAGAAGCTAGACGCTGCTGCTGCTGAGCACTCTGCTGAACCAACAGTCTCTGGACCCAACCGGTTCCCCCTCTCAGAAAGGAAAGCCTGGACCTCTTCAAGGTATTCTCAGAAACATCTGAAAAGCAACGATTCATCTGTTAACCTGGCTAATCAAACTATCCGTCTCTGCAGACGCCTGAGAATCCCGCCCGGACCAGTTTATCTGAATCCAGTTCATGTTATCTTTGTGCAACCTTTAATAAACTCTGTTGAACTTTTTATCAGTCTCCAAGTGGTGTTCTGCATGTGGGTTCTATTCCTAAACCAACCATGACACAAACACATTTCGATGAGATCCCCACACATGCAGATCTGTTTAGATCAAAGAAAAACTACATTGTTTGTCCTACAGGCCATCTTTGACAAAAAAAAGGGGCTTTTCATCACCCTAAATGCACATTTTCCATTATAAAACAGGATAGTGGATGCATCATGCTGTGGGGATGCTTTTCTTTAACAAAGTATGGGAGGCTGTTGGTGTTGAGAAGAGGAGTGGATCAAAGTTGGACAAGGCATATTAAGACTTTACATAAAGTTAAACATATTCTTTCCATCCCATCTGAGTGAGCTTGTGCTAATTTGCAAATGATAAAGGGCACACTTTATATGGCTATATAAACTGCTACATTCATATGCTATATACATATATATATATGTCTGAGACTTTCTTTGAAAACACAATGTTAAAAACCACATGTAAATTTACTTTCCATCAAACAATATGCAAAACTTTGTAATTACATAAAACCCGTGAAATCAGATCGAGGAGAGGCTACAAATTCAATTCAATTCAGTTTATTTATATAGCGCCAAATTCAAAACACATGTCATCTCAAGGCACTTTACAGTTCAACCAGATCATACAGTCAAATTGATACAAAGTTTTCTATCTAAGGAAAACCAGTTGATTGCATTGACTCATTGACTCAAATACAATCCCCCACACTAAGCATGCTTGTAGCGACAGTGGAGAGGAAAAACTCCCTTTTAACAGGAAGAAACCTCCAGCAGAACCAGGCTCAGTGTGAGCGGCCACCTGCCGAGGCCGACTGGGGTTCAAGGAGACAGAAACAGAGATACAAAAAGCAGCTGTAAAAGGCGGCCCCCGTCCAAGAAACACACAGCCAGGCAGACGAGCTCCAAGGCAGCTCCCATGCCAGAGGACGAAGAGAGCACATCCACTCAGTCACGGCCAGAGAAACAGGACCACACTGGAAAACAGGCCGATCTCCAACATCTATAAACAAGGGTGTTGATGGAAGCAGCACAGCTGATGTTTCTTTCCAGGATGACGTCACAGCCAAACAGGAACAGACGAGGCAAAGCTACTCTGAGGAAAAGCAGAGAGAGCAGAAGGTTAGAGATTGAACTAACAGATTCTGCAGAATAGGAGAACAGAGAGAGAATGAAGCAGAATGATGAAATGGGGGTCCCTATGTCCTCCAAAAGTCTAAGCCTATAGCAGCATAACTATAGAGATAGCTCAGGATAACCTGAGCCACCCTAACTATAAGCTTTATCAAAAAGGAAAGTTTTAAGCCTAGCCTTAAAAGTAGACAGGGTGTCTGCCTCACGGACTAAAACTGGTAGTTGGTTCCACAGGAGAGGAGCCTGATAACTAAAAGATCTGCCTCCCATTCTACTTTTAGAAATTCTAGGAACCACTAGTAAACCTGCAGATTGAGAGCGAAGTGCTCTGTTAGGAACATAAGGAACAATCAGATCTCTGATATAAGATGGTGCTTGGCCATTTAAGGCTTTATATGTGAGAAGGAGGATTTTAAATTCTATTCTTGATTTAACAGGAAGCCAATGAAGAGAAGCCAGGATAGGAGAGATATGATCTCTCTTTTTAATTTTCATCAGAACCCTGGCTGCAGCATTTTGGATCAGCTGAAGGCTTTTAACTACAGTTTGTGGACTTCCTGATAGTAAAGAATTACAATAGTCCAGCCTTGAAGTAACAAATGCATGGACTAACAAAGAGGGAAACAATTTCTTCCAGGTTATTTTAGAACAGGGAGACATCTAGAACATGCAGGATACCAGCCACCAATGTCATGAATTTCCAAGCCTGATGAATTTATAAGCTGAAAATAGATATTTTAAAGCCAGTAAGTTTAAACTTTTAAGTGGAGAAATGCTATAAACCTTTCTTGACCGTAGACAGAACTGGCAACACCTTGGCAATAGCAGTAGCAGTAGTATCCCACCTATATTTATTTTGCTCTTTATTTTTTGTTGTTCCGTGACATCATTGAGTTGTAAACTCAGAAAGGATCTGCACCTTCCTTGTGTTAGATGGGCTTCTGTGGTCTGCTTTATGTAAAAAAGCATTAAGCATTTGTAGCTGTTATAAAATCTATATGACCATGACCCGGAGTGCTCCATAAACGATGGTGGGTTCGTCTTCAGCCTGACTGAGTAAAACAATAAGATACTCTCTAAAGACTTTCCAAAGCATGTTTTTACTCTGCTTTTGACACAGTATGTCCTTGGGTGGCACAGTTGCAGTGAAGTCCAGATAAAGAACCAGAATATATGTATGTTTTGTCTGTTCTCAGATGAAGCAGACATTGTTTTCCCTGCACATGCTGGGCTCCAAAGAGGGACATTTTGTCAAGGCCAGGCGGTGTCTCCCATACAAAAACCTAAATCTGCTTCTATGAATATGGCATGGTTTCATCCAGGTTGAACACAGACCTATAGGAAAGGATGCCAGAAAAAGTACCTTTTACTGTAATAAAAATGACTGAACACAGTAGCATGTACCATGACTACAAGGTCAGTTGGATTTGTAAAAAGGACTGCAATCAAAAGAAGCAAAGGCATAATGACTGCCTTTGCCTGTAGTGCTCTTAAGTCCCCTGCATAGGACTGCTTGTCTAAGATACTTGTCTAAAAACTATAGAAGCTTTTTATATGAGCTACAGAATTATTCTTTAGTCTGTAATTATTTCATGCTGGTAAGCTTATTAGGTTATATCGAATAAATGGGGGTTGTTTAGCCTGATTAATTCATATAAAAAGAGAGCTCACTGACAGGATGAAGGGAGATATAAATACACATTCTCACTCATTTATCTGTTGTTTTACAATACAATTTTAATTAATAACAATAAGATTTTAATAAATAACATTAAGGGTGATTATAACCAGTGCTTTAACTTTAACTTCCAACATTATTTTTTTGCTAACAATAACCTATTCTATCTGTAATCAGTGTAAGGAAACTTGTGGAACTTTATAAAATATTGTACACCTTCAGTTCTAAATGTTTTTGCTGCTTTCCAGCCCGAAGTTAAATCCTAAGGTTAAGTAATGTAGTGATCCAAAGTGCAAGTGGAAAAATCAATCTAAGAGAAAACTTTGTTAATAATGAAGAGTGGGGAGATGTCCACTATTGGGGAAAAAATAAAATAAAATATATATATACCCATGATGCTGGCCATGGACCAATTGCTGTTTGCTCAGGAGCCGCTCAAAGCCACGGATCCATGCGACACTAGTCGTTGTTTGGAGCTGTGCTTGTGCCCCTTGAGCCTCTGTTACAATGTCCCTCCGCAGTTTAAAGTGGACAGCCTTGTAAAGGCTGCTCTAAGTTATAAAATTAAGCAGCTTATATCTGCCTCTGTTGTTTGATTCGGAATAATTAAAATATCTGACTGTAAGCGGACTGTATTTCCCGAACCGAACCGAAACTCCCGGACTCCGGACTGAATGAAACAAACCGAACCAGGCCGGTCAGAAGTAACCACAACCCCCCCACCCACAGACACACCAACCCAACAAGTAAACCCATTCTCCCCTCTCTTCATCTGATACTTAATAGATACTCTGCTTGGTGAGAAATAAGTAGAGTAGATATTTTTACATGTGTGCTTTTTGGTTTTATCTGAAGGAGCTTTCTGATTCAAATGCTGATGGTTCTTAAGTAAGAGTTCTGAACTGAAGGCTAATGCTCAATGAGCCTAACTGAACAATGTTGTGTGTTGCTGTCTGCTTGATTTCTCTTTTTCCATTTGTTTAAAGAGTTTGGCTACTAGGGTTGGACTGCCTAACATCATTAGCTCCAAGCTACCTCATTGCCAGCTACATGGTAGGAGCCATTTTGTGAGTTCTCTAATTATTTTGTTCTGGCTAGGCCCGGATGTCATGATGCCAGCCGAGCTAACCCATTCTGTTCCAGTGTCGCTATATTTTAATCCATTCCACATTCATTGTTTTTTCCTGTAAAACAAAATGAAGCTTCACTACTTTGATTACATTAAATATCTGTCAGGGTTATTCACGTATCTGCTGTTATTTTATTGGGGAAACTCTCCAATGAACTTTTCCCCCTTTTTATTTGCTTCTATTCACGGTGCTTGTGCTTGTTTTCAGTAGTGTTTAGTGTTTGCATAGTTATTGGTTACAATAATACTGTGATAGGTAATATATTAGTTAATTAAGATACCATTTTATCTTAACCTGTGGTCTATTGTGGTTATTTTATGCAGTGAACAATTTATTACAAAGTCCAGTTTCACCCTTTATTGGTAAAGATTTGAATGAATAGGGACCATTTCTTTAGTTGGTAATTAATAACTCTGCTGATAACATTAGTCTAAATTACTAAATTGATGAAAGACAACTGGATTTAAAAGCCAGTCCTAGAGACCAAACTTTTACACATAAGAATAAGAACCCTGATGAGTAAGCAAATTGCAGTTATAATCATGTAGCTAATAATCATTAATTGGCTTTACCCTTGGTTTGAATGGCCAATTAATTGTCTATAACTTCTGGTTCTAGCTATTTAATGTATTCACAATTTTCTGGTAAAATTGCACTACACCTTTAACCCTGGCAGCTATTCCACTGCCAAATGCAGGTTTTCTCATTTTCAATCAAAATAAATTGTCCTTGAAAATTTCTTATATAACTTTGTGTTTGTTTATAATTTCAAATCCAAACAACACAACATATAAACATGTGGTTGTGAACTAAAAGAAGTAGCCAACTTTGAAGGGATTCAAATGCTTTTCCAAGCAACTAGTGCTGTGGAATTGGTCAAAATAAAAATACATGTTCTTGGTTGGCTGTTTTTTAATCAAAAATATTAGTGTTCTACAAGAAAAATGAAAGACCAGTTCACAAGACAAGGAGAACATATTAGGCTTGTATCATGCATCTCTATGACCACATTGTGACATGCTGAACCATTCTGTGTTTCTTTTTTCTTTGAAGATAGCATTGATTTAACCAGTGGAACTTTGTGTTTTATAGGCTTGTAAATGTGTTAATCCCTAAAAGAAACACAGGGGATAAAACTTGAGAAGGTGGGAGGTCACAGCTGAGGGCTTCAATGCTCTATTTAAGTTATGGGGTAGCAATTGGATGTGTTTATACAATCTAAAGTGCAAAATGAAGATATATGGACATTAGTGTAATTTGCTACCCTTTCTTCTGCCAGTGCAATCACTGACCTTCTAGTATACCTTGTATGTTACTAGAATTGAAAATCCTCTTAAATTTTCGCTATTTGCTGGCTGCTGGTGGATTTCAATTGTTATTAATGTTTTTATGTAGAATACCTGAATCCAGCCTGAGAAAGACAGTTCTTTAATACCCATCATGTGATTATAAAAACTCAAGTACAAATGCTAAGCCAAAGCACAAAATGTTAAAGTTTATTGACAAACCACCAGTCCTGGTGGCAAATCAGGTGACCTGATGTGTGCCCATTAATTGGTATTGACTCTTTGAAATTTGCCAGATTTATGTGAAAGATTGCATTTGCAGTTGTGTTGAAGAAGGTGGAGGAGGGGAGCTGTGGGTTTAAAAGAGAAGGGTGCTGTCTGCTCCTATAAAGGCCATAGGGGTCAGAGTGGATTTTAGAGAAAGCAAAGAAGGCTCATTCAATCCCTTTCTTCTATGTTCAGCCTTTCATTCATTCCCTCCACCTCTGAACCCAGTCTGAAGTTCAAAAACATTGTCAAAGAGGAGTGAATGAATGAATGAATGAAGGAAGGAAGAACTGAAGGAGAGGTGGGGGAGGGTTAGAGAATGAGTTAAGCAACATGTGTCAAATTGCCATGGTCCTTGTTCATGTTTGTCCAGACATTTCTGCCTTGTTCTTTAAATATCTGGAGTTATTTCCTTGTTAAGTTTGAATTAATTGTCAGAACACCTGGTTTTGACATCATTAAGCCATCTAACCTTCTTAACACGCACAACAAAGCAAAGAATATTAAAGATCGATCTTCTTTTAATAAAGGAATTGTGCCATTGAATGTCCATTTGCCTCATAAACAATAGGAAGATTTTAATCATTTTGAATGTTCTTGCTCCACGCTTAGCAACAAACAAAAGCTCTTAAAGTAGAGCTGGAAACTCAAGTTTGAAGGATTTGGTCACAAAAGTAAAGACCTCAAAGGACTCATGTTGTTGAGACTCAGGATTTTACTTACCCCAGCGATCTGGTACTCAAAAATTAAATTGTAAATTATTTTTAGCATGATTAATTTTTTATTTTTTTTCCTGAGTTTCTATAGAGTACTTATGTCTCGATATGGTTGTTGCAGTAGTGTTGCTTACATTAGGTATAGATTCTACATACTCCTTCTTAACAGCATGTTGTTTTAAAAGAGGTGAAAAGCTCCAAAGTCAGTCTGTTTGTATTGAATACCACTAATTTAACTTTTTTGGTAGAGAGATACATAAACTCTTTTTTAAAGGATGTGTTTGATTTGTTTGTAAAAGACAGTTGATGACATTGGCTTCACAGTTTAACATAACCTGTTTTTGTCTTCTCCATCTTAATAACAATGATCACAAAGTGTTGGAAGCTGGAGAAGTACCTCTCTTCTCCAGCAGAGTCCGCCGTGGATCCTCCTGAGCAGAGCCCTCTGCACAGCTGCTGCTCGTTACCATCATCAGGAGGACCCTCTACTTAAGCTGTCTTCAGACCTTGCCTCAACGCCGCAGTGTTGAGCCAGTTGGTTAGCACCTAAGCCCAGAACCTCTGAGAACTTTGCTTGCTCTGAGATCCTGACAGGATCCTAATCTTGTCTCTGTCTTTCCAGGAAAACCTGATCTTCCTTCGTGAAGCTCTGGTAGAGCTTAACCCGCCGAGCCTGCCCTCAGAGCCAAACCTGAAGACTTCCCCTGGATTCTCTTGCAGCTCTGGACCAAGAGCTGGAAATCCAAAGTCAAGGTCTGCTACCTTTCTAGAAGCAAGACGCTGAAGCAGCTAACGGACTCAGCTAATCAGACTCTCTCCAGTTCCAACAACCTTCCTCTCCAAGATCCATTCAAGGACCCACAAGGTACACACCAGAGACTATCAAAGGACAAACCGCTAAGAGCCCAGCTAACTAACTGTCTTCCTCACAGACTCCGGTGAACTCGTTTGCCCAGGACCAGAACCAGAACATACAATCACTGGATTGTATTAAATAAACTCAGTTAACTTTTCATCTGTTTCCTGTGTCGTGGTGTTCTGCATAATTGGGTCACATTCGTGTACCGATCATGACAGAACACTGCGGCCAAACACAAGGCCCAGCAGATCACTTCACCCGCCACTTGGAAGAACAGGCGGCCCAACTAAATGGACAAGCCTTGGCCTTACGTGAGCTAAACACCCGCATTGAAATGCAGAACCAGGTAATTCAAGGCTATGCTAATTACTTTAATAGTGCTAACGCCACACCAGCAGCGCAACCATTTCCGGGTCCAGTTCCACCTCCGTGGTCACCAGCAGTGACGTCATCAGAGTTCCGCCCAAGCCTTCCTGAAAAATTCTCCGGTAATATGAAGGATTGCAGAGGATTTTTATTTCAGTGCAGATTATTGTTCCAGAACTCTCCCAACAGTTTTTCGACGGACTTTAAGAAAATAACCTTTATTCTCTCTCAACTAACGGGAAGAGCTTTGGAGTGGGCCCAGGCCAGATTCTCCTCAGATGAAAGTCTCAACTGCCGATACTCTGATTTCATTTCTGAGTTCTCCCAGATTTTTAATCAAGAAACTGATCAAACAATTGACTCTCGTGCTCTTTTCAGTATTAAGCAGGGAAACTCATCTGTGGCTGAATTTTCGATCAACTTCCGGGTTAAGGCAGTAGCTTCCGGATGGAATCAAAGTGCTCTGAAGGGAGCTTATTTCATGGCCTTAAATGAGAATATTAAAGACGAACTGGCAACTCTCGACGAGCCAGCCTCCCTTGAGGATCTAATCAAACTGACAATTAGATTGGACAACAGAATTAGAGCCAGAAGCAGCTCCAAGTTAAGAAATTCTGGGTCTCATGCCTGTACATCTGCTTCAAATACTATGACTGTTTCTTCTCCTCCCACAGAGCGACCAAGAGCCCAGTCCCTCCCTCTGCCTTTTCAGGCTTCACATTCTGATGGTATGGAGGTCGAACCTATGCAGGTGGGACACACTCGGCTTACTCCTGAGGAGAGACAAAGACGTTTTTTGAGCAGAATTTGCATCTATTGTGGTGAAAGTGGACATTTCATTGCTTCCTGCCCGGCTAAATCAAAAGGCAGGGCCCGCCAGAGGATCTGAGGAGTCTGGCGGGCCAAACCAACTCTAAGAAATCTCCTCGATTGATGCTTCCTGCCACTTTGTTTTGTGATAATCAGAACCTTTCCTTTTCTGCCTTTATTGACTCAGGCTGTGAACGGAACCTCATAGACTCTAACCTTGTCCAACAGTTGATGATTGAAACTGTTCCTCTTTCTCAACCCCTCCGTGTCTCTGCCATTGATGGGAAAAATCTCCACCAAGTTACTCATCAAACCCAACCCCTCGAGCTCCTCCTCTCAGGTAACCATCGTGAAACTATCACATTTTTTGTTATTACCTCCGCATGTTCCCCGTTGGTGCTTGGATTCGAAGGGCTGGAGAAACACAATCCACGCATTAATTGGACTGAACGTCACGTGGAAGCATGGTCTACGTCATGTCATGAGACTTGTCTTCGGTCGGCAGCCCCCGTGGTGGGGCCTCCTAGGGGTGGGGGAGAGATGGACTCTCCTGACCTATCTTCAGTTCCCTTTGAGTACCATGACTTGGCCCCGGTTTTCAGTAAGGTCAGTGCTACGTCCCTTCCACCACATAGACCATATGACTGTGCTATTGAGTTGTTACCTGGAGCACCTTTACCCAGCAGCCGTTTGTATAACATCTCCAAGCCAGAACGAGAGACAATGGAGAAGTATATTAACGAGTCTTTAGCTGCTGGAATTATTCGCCCGTCCTCTTCTCCTTTGGGTGCTGGTTTCTTTTTTGTTGGCAAGAAGGATGGTTCATTAAGACCATGCATTGACTACAGAGGGTTGAACCAAATCACCATAAAGAATAAGTACCCTCTACCTCTCCTAGCCTCTGCTTTTGAACCTGTTCAGGGGGCAACAGTCTTCACCAAACTGGATCTGAGAAACGCATATCATCTCCTCAGAATCAGAGAAGGAGATGAATGGAAGACTGCTTTCAAGACACCATTAGGTCAGTTCGAGTACCTGGTAATGCCTTTTGGTTTAACAAACGCCCCCGCCTGCTTTCAAGCACTAGTGAATGATGTTCTCAGAGACTTTTTAAATGTGTTTGTCTTTGTCTATATAGACGACATACTCATTTATTCACGGAACTTAACTGATCACAAGAAACATGTCCGCCTGGTGTTACAGAGGCTACTGGAGAACAAGTTATTCGTCAAGGCAGAAAAGTGTGAGTTCCACCAACCATCAGTGACCTTTTTGGGGTTTGTGCTCGAGGGCGGGCAGGTTAAGCCTGCTGAGGACAAGATAAAGGCGGTTTTGGACTGGCCGATTCCTGAAAATCGAAAACAGCTTCAAAGGTTTTTGGGGTTCGCCAATTTTTACCGTCGTTTCATTAGAAATTATAGCCAGACGGCTCAACCTCTGACCTCTTTAACTTCAGTTAAGAGGAATTTTCAATGGACTCCCGAAGCTCAGTCTGCTTTTGACAAACTGAAATCTTTGTTTTCCAGAGCACCGGTGTTAATTCAGCCTGACCCTTCTAAACAGTTCATCCTGGAGGTCGATGCTTCGGATTCTGGCGTTGGAGCCGTCCTTTCCCAGAGACTCGACTCAGATCAAAAGATTCATCCATGTGCTTTTTTCTCTCGCAGACTCTCATCAGCAGAACAGAACTACGGCGTTGGAGATCGAGAACTATTAGCCATCAAATTGGCGTTGGAGGAGTGGAGACACTGGTTAGAGGGAGCTGAGCACCCGGTTCTAGTCTGGACTGATCACAAGAACCTTGCTAGCATCCAGTCTGCCAAACAGGCCAACCCTCGTCAATCCAGGTGGTCCATTTTCTTCTCCAGATTTAATCTCGTTATCTCCTACAGACCCGGATCAAAGAATGTGAAACCAGACTCCCTCTCGCGCCTATACTCCGTCGATCAACCCGAGACACCAGAACCAGTCCTCCCGGCCTCTTGTACTGTGGGAGTCGTGAACTGGGAGATCTCCGATCTTATTAACTCCGCCCTGGCCACGGAACCCGACCCAGGTAACGGTCCGGCTAACAGAACTTATGTTCCGTCTTCCGTCAGGTCCAGGCTCATTCAATGGATGCACACTGCCAAATTCTCGGCCCACCCTGGAGTCAGTAGAACCATCGCTCTCATCACCAGACGCTTCTGGTGGCCCACTCTCCACAGGGACGTAAAGGAATATGTGCTGGCCTGCCCCATTTGTGCTAGAAACAAGGCCTCGCATCAGCCACCCTCTGGTCTGTTACAACCTCTTCCGATTCCTTCACGTCCATGGTCCCACATTGCCATAGATTTCGTCACTGGTCTCCCCATCTCTCGAGGTATGTCCACTATACTCACCATCGTTGACCGTTTTTCCAAGTCCTGTCATTTAGTCCCTCTCAGGAAGCTCCCCTCGGCATTCCAGACTGCTCAGCTTCTCGTAAAACACGTCTTCAGATTACATGGCATTCCCCAGGAAATCCTATCAGACCGTGGTCCTCAATTCGTTTCACAAGTTTGGAAAGCCTTCTGTTCAGCTCTGGGCTGTAAGTCTGCCTTGACTTCAGGTTATCATCCACCATCCAACGGTCAGACCGAGCGCATGAATCAGCACCTAGAATCCACCCTCCGCTGCCTAACTTCCAACAACCCCACCGACTGGAGCCAGTATCTACCTTGGATCGAGTACGCCCATAACTCCCAGAGATCAGCTTCCACCGGCCAGTCACCATTTCAGGTCAGTCATGGATACCAACCACCACTTTTCCCCGCAGATGAAAAGGAGATAGCAGTCAAGACCATCAACCAACACATCCGTCGCTGTCAAAGGATTTGGAAAGAAACCATCACCACCCTCAACAAATCATCAGAGACCACCAAACTTTTTGCCGACTCCAGGAGACGTCCCGCTCCCGAGTACGCCATCGGACAGGAGGTATGGCTGTCCACCCGAGACATTCCCTTGAGGGGAATGTCTCGGAAACTGTCTCCCAGATTCATCGGTCCATTTAAGGTTTCCCAGGTCATCAGTCCCTCCGCAGTCCGTCTCCAGTTACCTCCGAGTCTTCACATCCACCCCACCTTTCATGTTTCTCAGGTCAAGCCCGTAGTCTCTAGCCCTCTGTGCCCGCCATCCGACTCCCCACCACCCGCCCTGGAAGTCGATGGCCACCCGGCTTTTACCGTCCGTCGCATCGTGGACTCCCGTCGGCGAGGTCGCGGCTGGCAGTACCTCGTCGACTGGGAGGGCTACGGACCTGAAGACCGTCAGTGGGTTCCCGGCTCTTACATCCTCGATCCTTCCCTGATCGAGGA
The DNA here is from genome assembly GCF_016077235.1 of Cyprinodon tularosa. Classification (NCBI taxonomy): domain Eukaryota; kingdom Metazoa; phylum Chordata; class Actinopteri; order Cyprinodontiformes; family Cyprinodontidae; genus Cyprinodon; species Cyprinodon tularosa. The sequence continues at coordinate 19,121 of NW_024039604.1, forward strand.
GTATGAGCGTTCCTGCCCATCTACTTCCTCCGGACCGCCAAGGGGCGGTCGTTGAGGGGGGGGGTACTGTTGGAAGCTGGAGAAGTACCTCTCTTCTCCAGCAGAGTCCGCCGTGGATCCTCCTGAGCAGAGCCCTCTGCACAGCTGCTGCTCGTTACCATCATCAGGAGGACCCTCTACTTAAGCTGTCTTCAGACCTTGCCTCAACGCCGCAGTGTTGAGCCAGTTGGTTAGCACCTAAGCCCAGAACCTCTGAGAACTTTGCTTGCTCTGAGATCCTGACAGGATCCTAATCTTGTCTCTGTCTTTCCAGGAAAACCTGATCTTCCTTCGTGAAGCTCTGGTAGAGCTTAACCCGCCGAGCCTGCCCTCAGAGCCAAACCTGAAGACTTCCCCTGGATTCTCTTGCAGCTCTGGACCAAGAGCTGGAAATCCAAAGTCAAGGTCTGCTACCTTTCTAGAAGCAAGACGCTGAAGCAGCTAACGGACTCAGCTAATCAGACTCTCTCCAGTTCCAACAACCTTCCTCTCCAAGATCCATTCAAGGACCCACAAGGTACACACCAGAGACTATCAAAGGACAAACCGCTAAGAGCCCAGCTAACTAACTGTCTTCCTCACAGACTCCGGTGAACCCGTTTGCCCAGGACCAGAACCAGAACATACAATCACTGGATTGTATTAAATAAACTCAGTTAACTTTTCATCTGTTTCCTGTGTCGTGGTGTTCTGCATAATTGGGTCACATTCGTGTACCGATCATGACACAAAGATGCATTAAACTAAGCTCTGATGTATTAAACTAAGCTCTCAACTGATAACTGATACTGAAAGAACCAATGTAGTTTTCTCCATCTTGTCCTGTGCAGTTATTACAAATGACATTTCTGTTTCTAAAAATCCAAAAAACTTACATACCATTGACAATTTTATTTTAGCATTTATCATGTTAGCTGGGCAAATGATATTGCATCATATCAATAGCAATCATGTAGAGACAGATGTTGAGGTATCTGCAAACATTTTATCGTCATCCAGACAAATCAATATAACTTTTTGCTGTAATGCAGCTAAGGATTTACACTCCTAGAAAATATTATAGCAGTACTGAAAACAACTTAAACCATTTCTATATTTAATTCTATACAGAAGACATGTTTAAGAAAATGCTAATTTAAGTTGCTTGAGATTGATGAGATTAATTTAAACTTGGGACATAGGAGTTGACTAGGACTTGCCTATGAAAGAGCTGAGACGTACTGGTATTGAATTCTTAAAGACAGTACACTTTACTTAGTAAATAAACTGATTGGTCTTGACTTTGTCTAAATGTATTGTTGTACAGGTAAATAGAGAGGCCAATAAAGCTGGCCTTTCATATTGTGGCTGAGTGGAATTTAGCTCTCTTACCAACTGCAAAAGTTGCTGTTCTGCAATCACAGCAGCCTCTGACTCTTTTCTTACAGACCTTGACCTCACAGAGTGCAATGATGGCTGATGACCTGAAGCGCAACATTGCGCTCGCATTCTCCAGGGTCAGGCCAGAAAGGGGCCTCCCTCTGATCCCAGCCTCACCGGCTGGCCCAGCTCATGGAAAATCCCCGTGGCCTGAGCTGGATAAAAGGATGTCCAGGAGTCCAGAGAAACCTGGATTATCAGGGCACAGGCGTTAAAGTATGTGTGTGGGTAAAGATATACCCCAGAGACTTTTAGCTGTCTTGTGTAACTGAGTTCAGGAGACAAAGTCTCAAACACATGCATCCAAAGGTTGAGAAGTTTAATTACAGCTACAGAGATGAGGGGGTTGGGTTACGTCTATTCGAAAATGTGTGTTACTAAAAGACAGAAAAAAAAGATGGGACACTACATGAACTCAAAATGCGTGGGAAAAGAATATCCTCATACACATGTATGGACGAAAAGATGTGTGTTTGGTTATTATGTCTGGAGCTAGTGTGCATATTATCTGTATTAGTGACCCTCCTGCATGCCTATAATCTTGTTACAACACACGCACACATGCTCTCATCCTGTCTTTTTATCTTTTCCACCTCCTTTCCCTCCAAGTCCTTTCATATGTGAGTGTGTGTGAAAGGTCAAAGTCCAACCTGTGGGTTTTAGCATTGGGTTTCACATGACCGAACATCTTTGTTGCAGACTCCAGAGGGAAGACTAAATGTTTTTGTGTGTGCAGCTCAGCTGGGGGGTAGGGTGGATCCTAAATGTTGTGTCTCGTTTAGGAATATACAACACTTCTTCCTACTGACCAGCCTCCTAACAAAGGCTTGGTGTCTTCTGAATGCCATGTGATTGCAAAGAAATGTGTGAACTTTTTATAAACACATGTACACACTCACAGGGTTGTGTCACAATATTCTTGTGGGGACTTTCTATTGACTTGTATTCATATTGCATTATTTACTGAGGCCTAATCCCAACCCCTACCCTAACCCTGACCATTACTAACACACACCTTAGCCTAAACATAACCTAACCTCAATACACACCTTAGTCTTAAACCTAGACCCTAGTCCATCTTCTCCTTCATGGGGACCGGTTGTTGGTCCCCACAAGTACCTAGAAGTCCTCAAATTGTAGCATATTTCTGTGAAATTGCCCTTTCCGGGTAACAAATACATGGTTGTGTACACAATTAGCTGATCAGACTGAATGGACTAATATTAGATTGATTATATTTACTGTTGAACAACAGCTGCAGGGGAATCATATAGTAAAAGAACCTTAAAATACCTTTACAGACTCAGTGATAAAGAGTTCAGTTTAAACCAGTCAAGGGCAGAGCAACCCTTTGAGCTTCATCTCAAGTAAATTTAAGTTGTCTAGAGGGGCAAAACTTTCATCTTTATAAATACTTTCATTGACCTACCCCTATAAAACTGTTTATGTTTACAGACCTATAAGTGATAACATTTTTTTTTTTTTTTTATGAAAATGTTTTCACCACTGAAGAGGATAGCTAACCTTCTTATTGGGTCCAAGCCTTATTTCAACATACCATCAATCCAGCAGCCAATATTTACACAAACCTCCACTACGACAACCAACGTGCCACCACTATGACAATTATAAATCTTGCTAATCTGTGCATCTGTGCTGAATTGGAACGTTCTTCTCTAGAACACTGGTATCAGATAGCAGCAAAAAGAAGTATTTTTACAGCTTGTAAAAGATCTGTGTAAAGCTCACCACAATAATATTAAAAACAATTATTATTTTTTTAGGACTGTAAATGTACTGTGCAAAGTACGTGTCATACTAATTGTAAAGAGTTCACATGATTATCTTATGTGAGTAAGTTTTTGATATTGTGCAGGACTATGTGCACCTGACACATAGTCGACTGCACAAGCCCATCACCAAGAGAGCATCACAGGCTGTAGTGAAGAAACCAGCTAAAAACAAACATCTTGTAGGTGCCATTTAAGCCTCTGCTGATAAGTGATAAGTGAAGAGCCACCTACTGTACCTGTACAACATGTACCCTCTTCCTATAACCCCCGTGCACACTTACAACCTAACCTAGTAATTTACTGGTAGTTTACTGTGGCACCGTAATGTCTAAATAAAATCAGTATTTATCTACTGGGTAAAACTGACCCAGCTATTTACCGGGGCAAGACTTATTATCATGCCTACTAATTTACCGGAACTACACTGGAGTAAAAATAAAGCTGCTGCTACATCACAGGGCATGCATTTGCATGTTTACGTGAAATAGTTATTGTGATGCATTGCATCAGAACAGTCCTGCCTCCTGTTACATTTTGTAAACTTTTTCAAAACAAGAGCATCACTGACAACATTTTATCAAACACAAAGCAAGTAATCTATTTTAAATGATGGTTGCAAAAGGGTCTGACATGGAAATAAAACGACTCTCTGTTTGCTGAGAGAGGGAAATAGTATACCAGCTGAAAAATCCACCATACCAGGGGCGTGCATACATAGACACTAGGTGGTGCTAAAGCACTGGGAAGTTTGCCCTTTATCAAAGAAAATGCCCTTTTGAAACTCGTTTTTTTTTTTTTTTATTATTAATATTATTAAGATTTTACTGAGGTCGGTTTTGAAATTATCTTTTGAAAACCTGAACCATTAATCTCTCTCTTCCTTTGTCACGTGAACTCGTGCGGTCGCCCGCAGGGCATGCCAGATGCGCAGCATCATAGCAGTTCAGTAAGCGTCTTCAGATAGCAGGAATGGTCTCTGACAGGCTGCTTCTCCCGTGCCCCATTAGCCAGGTAAGATACAGATCAATCAAAATCATTTTGTTGTGCATTAAAATGTCTCATTCAGCAGCACCAAAAAGCATTTTTGCCGACTGGTCACCTGATAAACTAGTTGTCTCCTTGTAAGATGCTATTTTACTTTTTATATTTTATATCCATATTTTTTATCTTAAGTGTATATATTAGTCTATTTTATTGCATGCTATATACCCACAGTTTTTAGATATTTTTATAATTTTATTTACCTATTCCATATTATATGTTTCATGTTGCACGATTGTACCACAAAAAATTCCTAGTTTGTGAACTCCTTCACTAACAATGGCAATAAACCTGATTCTGATTCTGAAGGTTTTACACTGTAGCCCTAGTCAATGACAGATAACGTGAGGACGACCACATAGGCTACAAATAATTTAGGTAGAGTTTGCAATTGCAAATCTACGGAAGAGGATTAGGGCCACTGAAAAAAAAAAAAATAAGTTAACTGATTTTTAAATTGTATTTCAGTTTAGTATGGGAAAAAAGTCAGAATTCTGACTTTAATCTCAGAATTCTGACTTTAATCTCATAATTCTAACTTTTTTCTCATAATTCTGACTTTTTGCTGAGAATTCTGACTTTTTGCTCAGTATTCTGACTTTAATCTCAGTATTCTGACTTTAATCTCAGAATTCTGACTGAATTCTGACAATAAAAAAGTCAGATTTCTGACTTTTTTCCCATGTTAAACTGAAACAAAAATTAAAAATCTGTTAACTTTTTTTTTTTTTCAGTGGCCCTAATCCTCTTCTGTACAAATCTATGTGTTAAGACAAACATTTTCTGTTGTATAGGTTTTGTTAGGCAACATAAATTAACACATTTTGGTCTCTTTATTGTCTTAATTGTATATTGATTTAGTAATTGCAGCACAATGCCAAGAAAGGAGGGTTAATCGTATTGAAAAATCTTAAAAGCTGTTCACATTTTATTTTTAAGTGGTTTGTGCAGCAGTATTAAAATAGCTATTATTTTGTAGGCTACCATAAGTCATATCCACGTGACAAGACTTCCAGTCATGTTGCCCAAATAGCCAATTATTTAAACTAATGTGGCATATTTGTTAAAGCTATTATTATTGTTATAATTATTATTATTGTCATGATGGTTATTATTATTATATTGTAGCCAGTCACAGCAGGGAAGCTCTATACCATCAACATCTACCAGGACAGGAGATGAGGAAGAGTTCAGGGAAGACACAGAGACAGAAAAAGACCAGGATGAGGGAGAACAGGGAGATGAGCCAGATGAAAGAAGTATGCTTTAGTCTGTTCTGTTGGTGATGTGACTTTTTTCCATTGAAAACTCACGTTTAGAGAATGTTACAAATAAAAGTCAAATTTCATTCAACATGCGTTTATTTGTTTTTTATAATTAAGTGTTCCCCGTGCGCTAAAAAGTGCCCTCCCCCCCCCCCCCCCCCCCCTCCTGAGCACCTGCCCCCCAAAATGTCTGCGCATGCCTCTGCACCATACCTACCACTGATGTCACTTAGTACTTTTCTAACTGTGAAACTCTATAAATAAATTGTCAGACATTTTCATAATGGAACAAACAACTGTAAGAAACACTGGTCCTGAAGCCATTGGCTGTGTTCTAATCACTATCCTGGTTACACCATTTTAGATGAATGTCCAAACGTCTAGTAGATGAAAAAGTTATATCTTTTGTCCTTCTTATATATGTCTTATTTGCAAAAGATTAGGGACAAAACATGTTTGATGCAGATTTTCTTATAACTAAAATCCAGGTTCTGCCATTTTGGCCAGCCTTGAGAAACTAGTTCAGTAATAACTGTTAATTAAGTCAAATCTTCAAAATTCAGTAATCAGAATTGTTTTTACTCTACTACAGCAAATACTGGTCTGAAATTAGGTCAAACTGGTTTCTGAAACCGTTTCAATCCACCAACTTCTTGGCTAACCTAAGTCAGAGTATATTTTTATTTTTTCCTTCCTCTGCCTTGTAGTGGCATCATTATTTGTCCTCTCAAAATGCTCTATTTTTGACTTACAGGTGGAGGGTGAACCTGATGAGGTGGCTTTTTTCTTTATCTGGGTCACTGGCAAGAATAAAAAGAATAGAGAGAAGAAGAGAATCCACTGTGTAAAGAAGGTCAATCTCATTAAAACATTTAGAGGTTTTAAGTTGTGTTCTATTCTGAGTGTTTTGATGTAAAAAGGCTTGGCATCAAAAGCAAATACAGTAGCTGCTATGGTTTTGATCAGCATTTTGCAGAGACAAGCTGTCAAGTTGTTGTTGGACAACTAAATCCGTATATCCTGCAATTTCTAACCTTTAAAGTAAGTGACAACTGTCATCTGTAATTTGGCTTGGCAACATGTTAGAAGACAAAAATATTTTTTTCTTAAAATTGTGGAACAACATGGGCAAGAAAAGAGGGTAGGCTACTGTTGATGAGGTGTGACAGACTATACCAAAATAATCTAATCTGACAAATATAAAAACAATGCTCTTAACAATAAACTTTATTCACCTTTCCATTGAATTAACATTTACCCTAAAAAACAACATAATTTCTCATAACAAATAATATTCTCAAAGGGACACATAGTTTTACAGAACATTGTCATGCTCAGAACAGTAGGATCCAGTATTCAAGGAGGACAGCTAGATTTCTAAAAACATTTATTGGAAACTGAACCGAAGTGACCATCACTGGTGTCTAAGGCAGGAACCTTTGCAGGAGGAGACAACAGGTTAGTGACCACGTTTTTTCTGGATGTGGATGATTACGAATGAGTGAGTGACTAACCTGGTCTTATAGTCCAGTCCATGCCCAGATGATGAGGAAGGTTCCAGCACTGATCGAAGGTCGGATGACAGGCAGGAGATCAGAACCGAGCAGATAAATGTAGACAGGATAATCCAGAGGACGAAGCCAAAGCTGGTGTCGGTGACATGCTCAGTAGTTGGAGCAAGGAGGCCAGAGATCCAGTTAGGTGCCGAAGGAGAATCCAGAACTCAGTTGGGTTACAGTTCCAGGTATAGTACACAAACAGGCAGTGATCCGGCAGAAGACAGGTCGGGCAAATAGATAAGATGCGGACAGGCAGGTTCAGAGCTCGATAAGCAGAACAGGTCAGGGTCAGGTGGTGATGGGACATCTGAAGGCAGGCTTCGAGGAGTGTACTGAGTAAAAAGGATGCAGGTAATGAAGCCCCGCTTTGATGTATGCGTTGTCTTGCTAAAAAACACGTGACCAATAAGGAGCAATGACTCACATTACTATTCACATGTCAATGCTTTATTTCGCATATCGGATTAACAATAAAAGTGCAATGAAATGCACTGCTTTGTAGGTAGTTTGGTTGCTTATCAGCAGAGATACAGTAGCATCTGAGATAAACACAAGTCAAAACACTAATCAAAGCGTCAAAAATTCCTCCATCATTGTTGATTACTTCATTAACTTGCTTTGGCATGCTTCATGCAACTGTTTACAAAAGGTTGGTGGGATTGTTGCGCCAAGTGTTGAAATAGCATCCACTGTCTGTCCATCCCCAAATATTTTCTATTGGATAAGAGCAGGGAGATGTTATGTGATAATCAGTGGAGTGATGTCACTCTCCTGGAAAAGTCTTGGTCAGTTGGATATTGTGAATTGTAGTGTTGTATGGCTTAAAAGCCCAGTCATTACCAGACCAACAAGGGCCTTTTCAGTTGTAGAAGAAGATTGCCTGTTAGAGGGGGTATAGACTTTAAAGATGTATCTTTTTTTTTTTTTGAAGCCTTTCCTTTGGAGATGCCGGTAACCATGCTGAAGTCAGCACCAGTAATGGTCTTAACCGGGATCCTCCTGTGTTTAATAAACAGTCATTCAGATTGAACAGCTTCGTCCCATAAAACTTAGAGTCCTTTAATAAATGCTGTCTTTGACTGTCTTTAACACATCCAACCTCAGCAGCGATTGCACATTGTTAAAGGCCTTGTTTGTGCTGCCCACCAATCATACCAGGCTAAAAGATGTGGAGCTTTTTTCCATTTGCCATCAAAAGGAAAAAATTACATGGAACACAAACTTTGATAGAAATTATGGCTTCTAAAAGCTGTGTTCTAAAACTTTTGATGAGCTGATGAACAGCTTATGACCTAATATTTTTTTTTTATTTCAATAAATTGCCTGCTCACAACTCTGGGTCTTTTATTACCATTTCTTATTTTCATTTTGAAGCTCTTCTTAGAACTTACTGAATAACCCAACAGTGTAAAATACAAATTAATGCAAATTTTTAACTGGTCTTAAGATTTTGATCAGGCGATGTGATGGGTGGCCAGGACTGCTTTTTGTCATAGGGGCTACTCTGTGTGTCCTGTCCCTAATTTGGCTTTTGATTAGAGGATGTCAACATGTGAAGAAATTAACAATAACTGTCTATATATGATCAGACCCTTGTGTGCAGATATTCACTGTTTTTCTGGGATTATGCGGCTAGGGAGAAATGCTCACACAACATCCATATATTGCCATTTAAATGCAAAAGTGGCACTGCATTTATAGACGGAATGGGAGAAGCAGAAGAAAGAGGTAATGTTGAGGTGCACACATCGCAGCCTTCTTATTGTAAAAAGAGAGGCAAAGAAGTAACAAATTACACTGCAACCCATCCTGTCATAATGCTCAAGTGTCTCCAATCTGTTGTAATGAAGGAAATGCTGAGCCAAACCACAAAGCTCTCCATTGGCTGGTCTCTTTCCCAACTGCCAGCTGTAGTCATGAGTTATGGAACATTGCTGAATTTAACAAATAAAAATCTGATACATGCCACTTACTATGTGAGGGGGCATTCTAAGAGTTAAAATTTAGAGTAGAACTGCCACTTTTCTGCATCAAAAATTAGTTATTTCAGACGGCTTGGGTAACTGATAAGGATGCCTCTTGGATGCCTCCCTTTGGAGTTTCCTGGACATGTCCCACTTCAAGGAGACCCTTTCTTTCAGGGCCTGGGAATACTTTGAGACCATCAGACAAAGTATTTCTTACTCTCCAAGGCCGTATGACTCTGATGACCAAATCACAAATTTAGATGAGAGAAGCGTGGTAGATGGAAGAAAGATGGATTTTGAAAATAAAAACAAAATAAAATTCGGAACCTAAATTAATAAAGGAAGAAATTATAGAAAATTTATTTTTTCTCATGTTCCCAAACATCCAGTATTAAAAATGTTGCTAAATACTGATAAATTTATTATTTCAGCAAAACAAAAGAGACAAAATGAGAACAAAAGATGTTCATGCACGGTATGCTAGATCTGTCCTATGTCCTGTGGCAGCATTATAGCCAAGTGCTCATACACACACACACACACACACACACACACACACACAGCTAATTTAACTTAAAGCTGTCAAGATGTCCCCTGTCTTGTGACCTATATGGAATGTGAGCATTATTGTATGCAAAAGCGGATTGACACCATCCTGGAGAGACATATCAGCTGTGCTGCTGCTATCAACACCTTTGTTTATAGATCTTGGAGATGTTTTTTGGCCTGTTTTTCAGTGTAGTCCTATTTCTCTGACTGTGACTGGCTGGATGTGCTCTCTTCATCCTCTGACATGGGAGCTGGCTCGGAGTTCATCTTCAGAAACGGTTAACGGTTGCCTTTTGTATCTGTGCTTCTCTCTCCTTGAACCCCAGTCGGCCTCAGCAGATGGCCGCTCACACTGAGCCTGGTTCTGCTGGAGGTTTCTTCCTTTTAAGAGGGAGTTTAGCTACCTACTTCTTTTTAGCTTTCTCTGAAAAATAGTAAGATTGCTGTACATTTTATTGTAAATATATTTTTATTTAGGTTAATAAACTATAGCTAGTTCTCATTTTATGTATAGTTATATGGATGGAATAGATAGATGATGGGTGATTTTTAAAGTAACACCACATGCATACAATTTCTTTGTAGCCAATATAGCCAATATATGAGGAAGAAAATTGTAGAACTCTGCATAATTTGTCATATGGTACAATTTCCAGATTCTTTAAGTTGCCCTCTTGATCTATTCGAACATATCTATGTACGTATAAACAACAAAGTTATGTCCACCCATAATGTCATCCAAAAAGGAAATTCTGCAGAAAGTTGTAGTTTTATGCTTAGTTTGGGGATAATGTGCAAATACCATTCGCTCTGAGTTTACTGTCTTCACTGAGCAATGAGAGCTGCTGTGAGCTCCTCCCTGCTCCAAAGCTCTGAGAGAAAGCCACAATCAATAATATGTCGGCAGGAATTTGTACATTTTACATACTTTCTGCCTCTTTCTTACAGCTGGATTAAAGAAGCACCAACTATACCAATTAGGTAATTACCTCATCTACTAACTTCTAGCACATTAACTCATCTACTAACTTCTAGTACATTAACTCATCTACTAACTTCTAGTACATTAAGGACAGCCAATAGTGACTTTGCTTGCTGAGGAGTTGGCAACGGTTAGGATGGAAAAATGGATTGATGGCTTCTAGGATCTTTTTTTTTTTTTTTTTACAATATTTAAATAAATAAAAACATCAAGGAATTTCTTGTAAGATTTTTAGTTATTTTCTGTTTCTTCATTTCTTCTCCCCTCTGGACATGGTGGAGTTTCACAATTCTCTGGCATCCGTATGCAACTCCTATTTCCCATCATCAGATAATTGAAGATGACAAACATGAGAGCCAGGAGTGTATGTGTCACTGGCCCATTTAGGCCTGTTAGATTTGTTGTACATAACCAGGTTACAATCCTCCTGCATGATCAGGCCGACTGCATCAGACCCACAGGTAGCTTTCAGTCAGCTGAAGGATGCCAGAGTGGTACGCCTAGGTCACTTTCCAGTCAACGGTTCTTCATTCCTGTGGGTTCTAAGTTTTGGATTCCTAGTTCTAACTTCTTTCTCCTGTCTGTCTCAGTTTGTCGTGCTTTGGATTTCTCACCTGTCATGTCCCAGTGCGCTGAGGACTGGTTCCTGAATCCCAGCTGCTCAGATTCTGCTTTGGTGTTCCCCTCAAGCCCCCTTGGTGTTACAGAGCCGGACAAGACACCCCCTTAGTGGATTCCCTCTGGTTCCTTCAGCTGCTCCTCCAACCTGTCCCCGCTGTGGTGCTGCTCAGGCTCCTGCCTATGTTTCATCCACTAGCTCACCTGTTGCTCAGCCATCTCCTCCCATCGTAAGGCAGTGAGTTGCAGAATCCCTTCTTCCACTCACCCTTCCCCGGATAGGTTATCAGCACCTGGCAGTAAGTGAAGCGTCATCAGCGCAGATCTCCCTTACTCTTCTAGTGTTAATCAGTTTGTTCTTTCCTCCCACAGTGCTCCTAACTCTGATGTTCTGAACCTCGCCTGCAGCTCACGTAGTGAGCTATTCATATCGGTCTATAGCCTAAATAAACATCTTAAACTGCTCCTTGTTCTCCGCCTGTGTCTGCATGTGTGCCAAACACCTTTAAATCATAACAGAAGAACACTCTGGCCAAACTGACCCAGCAGACACTTTTGATGGACAGCTTGCTGCCCAGCAGGAGCAGTTGCAGACTCTTGGCTATGAGGACTCATCCCAGCCAGCCCACAGACTGTTTTCTCTCCTACCCTCCGGTAGGCGTTTCAGGTGCCTCCGGACCAGAACCGGCAGACTAAAGAACGGCTCTTTCCCCAGAGCTGTCTCATTATTGAACTCTAACCCTCACGGATAGACTCTACTCTCCTTCCTCACGCCAACCACCATTTTGCTATTCTGTTTTTCTTTTTTACAAGACTGTAATGTTCACCTGCTCTCCTGACTGTTACTATTGTAACAACTCTTTATATGCATTTTGCACTACTCACCTTGACTGATTATTGATTTGCACTGCCGACTGCTTATATTTGCACTGCTGACTGTTTATTCACAGTACCAATTGTTTACATATACATTTGCAATAACGTACTTTAACTGTAATATGCAATTACCTTCCACTGCACTTTAATTTAGATAGCTTCTTACCAACCAACTTACCACCATGTTAACCTCCACGTCTTGTCCTTCGGCTTGTGCGTCATCCAACGTTCCACATCCTAACTTGTCATCTGATTCACCTGATCATTCTTCCCCTTTTTCTTAAGGTTCGTCTCCCAGCTCAGAGAAATACTCCGGAGACAGAGTTGACTGCGAAGGTTTCCTTTTCCGATGCTCTCTTTTGTTTAACCGATCTCCCTGCACTTAGATGCCTTAGATCATGCCAAGATTTCCTTAGTTTTACATTTATTAACCAGCAGAGCTCTCAGATGGGCTGAAGCTCGCTTCCCAGACAGCCGATCTTTAGGTTGCACCTTTGAAGCCTTCATTAATGAATTCAGACTGTTTTTTTTCGCCGAAACAGATCTGTACAGCTGTCTCGCCAATTGCTGCCGCTTAAACAAGACGGATGCCGTGTTTCAGATTTTGCGGTGGAGTTTCATACTTATGCAGCCACCACCGGCTGAGAAGCTCGGCTGTGTTTTTTTTGGCACTTGATGAGACATTAATGGTGGACTATCGCACTTTAGCCACCCTTGCTGTCCGGTTGGACGCTTGATTAAGCAGCAGAAGTCGGGGGCAATTAGACAGACCAGTGGTGTCAAAAGTACCCACATTTGTTACTTAAGTATAGATAGTGCAGTTTCAAAACACTCTGGTAAAAGTTGAAGTATCAACTTGACCTCTTTACTCGAGTAAAAGTGAAAAAGTATGTGCTCCAAAAACTACTTAAAGTATAAAAGTATAAAGTAACCTTAAAAAAAAATCAGCCAGATGCCGCTATATGAATTGAAAGCTCAATTTTTCGACTATTTCTAAAAATTCTCTGAAATAGGGCCAAGGATGAGGGAGGTCTTGTTGGTCTCCATCTCCCGATACGCTCTCGCCTGTATCCGACCTTTCAGACATTTCAACATCTTTTTCTGAATCCCACATTGTAGCATGGCATAGACAATTCATGTTTACAGTTTGAAGAACACCTGCTTGCTTCTGATCATTTCCTTTAGCTAACCAATGAGTGTTTGCGTTATATGACTCATCCAATCACACTAGTTTTCAGTAGATGTGGATGGAGCCAATGATCTGCATTGGATGGAGCACATGACGTGAAATAAATATTTAGAAACATTAAACCAGGGGAAACCAATTAAAAATCAGCCGGGTCCGAATAAAGAAAATCATCAACCTATAAAGGTCCGGAGACATTTTTAATGATCTGTTACTTTAAACAGAATTTAACACTGAAATAAAATTAGGTATTTATGCATTAATGTTATACATTGAATTTTTAAATAAATAAAAAAAATAGAAATTGCCAAAAATGTCAGAGGAGTTGACACTTAAGACTGTATTCCTGTATATCCATCAGTAGTTAAAGGACAAGAATCAGCAAATGCAAATTCTGCCCTTTAAAACAATGACAGCGTAATTGTTGCCGTCTGATCTGAAGCCTCATTTGGAGCTTTTAAACAGGCTTTTGAAAAAACTTTGATAATTTGCTGCTGTAATATTATAGATTTCTTTGGAATATAAACCTAGCAGATTAAAAAAGCACAATAAAAAAAAAAACTGAAATACAATTATAGAGCATTCAGTATTATAAAAAAAGCCCCTGCTGTTGCTGAATAAATACATTATTGTATGAGTTAAGTTCTGTTCCGTTTATGTATCTTTCCTTGAAAATATGAAATGTCCCATGTTCCTGAATGCACCATAGCTATCTGATGCTCGTGAATGCATCACACTGGTCTGTGTTGATGCGTGTTTGATTTTCCACTTCAGACAAAGCTTTGCAGTTTCCAAACTCACGTCAGCATCACTGTTTATTGTTGTGTGTGAAAAACAAGAGACTAGAACAAATAAATCAGCCGTACCTCAGTCAAAATCTTTGGATTAAATGTTGTTCATAACACCCATATATTTTTTAAATGAATCCACCAAATAACCACAAATGTTTTCCCCACGAGAGGAATATTTAAACGTTTTTATATCATTAATATAACAACAAGTAGCTCCATTGGTCATAGTTTAATACGTTTCCCTCGTTGATATGTGGTTGTACAGAGCGAGGCGCGCTCCCGCTACTGGGGATGCATATTCAGCAGGGATGCACTTTTCCGCATAACACCGGACCGCGGTCCACTAATCCGTGACCTCTGCATTAAACCAAAGCCAAAAGTAACGAGTAACGGTTGTTTTGATAATGTAAGGAATAGAAAGTACAGATACTCGTGAGAAAATGTAATGAGTAGAAGTCAGAAGTAAGAAGAAAAATTAGTAATGGAGTAAAGTATAGATACCTAAAAAGTGTACTTAAGTACAGTAACGAAGTATTTGTACTTCGTTACTTGACACCTCTGAGACTGACCTATACGGCCTTCAGTCCCGCTGACACATGGGTTAAATCCATCACTTCCCGTGGAAACTCCATCGTCACCCCCAGAACCGATGCAGATTGGTAGGGTTCAAATTACCCAGGATCAGCAACAACAAGGCATTGCAGAAAATCTGTGTCTCTATCATGGAGCTCCTGTACACTTCCTTAACTCATGTCCGGTGTAGCCAAAAGATCACGTCCATCGCCGGTAGTGGGGAAGACGACGAACTGGAATAAGTTTTCAACCCCCATGTTTTCTAGTAGACCTGATACGTCTCGCTTTTGTCTTCCTGCTACTATTGTTTTGGTTCAAGATAGTTTAATCACCAAAAGACTGGCCTCTATCTTTGGCAAGATTCGCCCTATTACTTTTTTAAATAACCAAATGTAAACTAATCTGCAACCAAAATGTTGCAGCTTAGCATACATTGTTTCTAGATGTGTTCTTCTTCTAATGATTATTTCATTTATTCATATCTAACTTTTATTTCATAATTTAACTTCCATTTATATTTAAAGTTCCAAATAGAAAAGCAGAGAGACCAGTTCAGTGTCTTCAGTAAAATACGTTTTTGTGTCAGATGCTGAAGCTCTCAATATTCATTGCTGCCATCCTCTGGTTTGGGGGTAATTATTACTTGCTATATTACAGAATCTTTAAATTGCCTATCTGATTTATGATGTGGATCATCTCCACAATTTTATGGATTGCTTCTTCACATGAGGCACACCTTTTCTGTCCATAACTTTTTTAGTAATTGTGAAAACAGACAATAAACAGAACAACAAGACAAAACCCCAGACCAAATATGAGCGGAGTGGTGCTTGCAGTTCAATGCAGCGAGGAATGCTATGATCTTTATATTGGAGACACCAAACAATCTCTCCACAGACGCATGGCCCAACACAGAAGAGTGACTTCCTCGGGACAAGACTCGGCTGTACATCTACACCTTATGGAGAGAGGACATTCTGTGGAGGACCAAAATGTTCATATTTTGGAAAAAGAAATTAGGTGGTTTGAGAGGGGGGTGAAGGAAGCCATCTATATTTGGAAAGAAAAACCAACCTTAAACACAGGGGGTGGACTAAAAAAACCTACAATGCAGCAATTGAGTTAATAATTCCCGTTATCGAAGCCCCTATACAGGAGAACGGAGGACCTCACCTATTCAGCCAGGCCAACAATTCCCTTTAACGACCCCCCCCCCCCCCCCCTTTCAGACACTTAGATGGGCATTGCAGGCTAACAAAAGAAGCCAAACAACCCCATTCCAAAGTGTCATGATGGGTATCAGGGAGGCCCAATATGCAGAACACTGACGACACGGATGGAAAGTTTAACAGAGTTTATTGGCAAGTTCACACATATAATAAAGACTGATGCAATGGTTCTGGGCTGGGACCGGTTCACTGGCGTCTGTGAGAAAGACAGTTTGGTTAGCGAAGGCTTGGTTGAGACTTGACTGATTGTGTTCAGGTTTGTACCTTGATGAACGTAGAGGAGGCTTTGGGAGCGGAACTGTTGGGTCCGGAGAAAGCTTGGGTTGGCAGAGTCCTTAAGCTGTTTCAGCATCTTACTTCTAAAGGCTGTTTTGACCTTGGTTTGTGTTTCCAGCTCGGTATCCAGAGCTGCTAGGAAATCCAGAGAGTGAGTCTTCGGGTTTGGCTCGGAGGGCTGGCTCGGCAGGTTAAGCTCTCCCAGAGCTTCACAGGAGAAAGAACAGGAAACCTGGAAGCAGAGACAAAAAGGGTTAGAATCCAGGTTGGACTCAAAGGAGACTTGGTTCACTAGGGATCTATGGCTTAAGTGCTAACCAACTGATTAAGACACTGCGGCGTCGAGGCAAGGTCTGAAGGCAGCTTAAGTAGTCCAGGTCCTCCAGATGAGATCATCAGCTGCAGGTGTGCAGAGCAGCTCAGCAGGGAGGATCCAGGGCGGACTCTGCTGGAGAAAAAGTGTATTTCTCCAGCTCCCAACAGTACCCCCCCCTCAACGACCGCCCCTTGGCGGTGCGGAAGAGGTAGACGAGAGGGAATGCTCTTACTCCTCGATGAGAGAAGGGTCAAGGATGTATGAACCAGGAACCCATTGTCGGTCCTCCGGACCGTAGCCCTCCCAGTCGACGAGGTACCGCCAACTGCGACCTCGCCGACGGGAGTCCACGATCCGGCGAACGGGGAAGGCCGGATGTCCATCGACTTCCAGGGCGGGTGGAGGGGAGTCGGATGGAGGGCAAATGGGACTAGAGATGACTGGTTTAACCTGGGAGACGTGGAACGTAGGGTGAATCCTGAGTGTCGGGGGAAGTTGAAGACGGACGGCGGAGGGGTTGATGACTCGAGTGATCTTGTATGGGCCGATGAATCTCGGGGATAATTTGTGGGACATCCCCTTGAGGGGAATGTCCCGGGTGGACAGCCAGACCTCCTGGCCGACCTTGTACTCGGGGGCTGGACGTCTCTTGGGGTCAGTGAACCTCTTAGAGGACTCAGAGGAACGGTTGAGTGCTTGGATGGTCTCTCTCCAAACACGCTGGCAATGACGGATGTGGTGATTGACAGTCTTCACCGATATCTCTCTCTCGTCAGCAGGGAAGAGAGGTGGTTGGTAGCCGAGGCTAACTTGGAAGGGAGACTGACCGGTAGATGCAGACTTGAGTGAGTTATGGGCGTATTCTATCCAGGTGAGATATTGACTCCAATCGGTGGGATTATTGGAGGTGAGACAGCGGAGGGTGGATTCGAGGTGTTGGTTCATCCTCTCAGTTTGACCATTTGACTGGGGATGATAGCCAGAAGTTAGTGACACTTTACAATTTAGAGCAGAACAGAAAGCCTTCCAAACCTGTGAGACAAATTGGGGACCACGATCTGAGAGGATGTCCTGGGGAATACCATGGAGGCGAAAGATGTGCTTGATCAGCAACTGGGCGGTTCAGATGACAAGATTTGGAGAAACGATCTACGATGGTTAGAATAGTTGACATACCTCGAGACTCTGGGAGACCAGTGACGAAATCGATGGCAATATGGGACCAAGGACGTGAGGGCACAGGGAGCGGTTGCAGCAAACCGGAGGGTGGCTGATGAGAGGCTTTGTTCCGTGCACAGGTGGAGCAGGCAGACACATATTCCTTAACATCTCGATGCAAAGTGGGCCAAAAAAAAAACGTCTTGAGATCAGTGAAACTGTTCGGCTCACTCCCGGATGAGCAGAGAATCTTGCCGAGTGCATCCAATGAATGAGACGAGACCTAACAGACGAGGGGACATAGGTACGGTTAGGTGGTCCATTACCTGGGTCAGGTTCTGTGGCCAGGGCAGCGTTGATTAAATCTGTTATCTCCCAAGTGACCACTGTCAGTCCACACCAGGACTGGATGCTCTGCTCCTTCGAGCCAGTGTCTCCACTCTTCCAAAGCCAACTTAATGGCCAAAAGTTCTCGGTCCCCAACGTCGTAGTTGTGTTCTGCGGGAGAGAGTTTACGGGAAAAGAAGGCACAGGGATGGATTCGTTGATCAGAGTCGAGTTTCTGAGACAAAACTGCCCCTACACCGGAGTCAGAAGCATCAACCTCTAGGATAAATTGCTTAGATGGATCTGGTTGGATTAGGACTGGAGCTCTGGAAAACAAGGTTTTGAGTTTGTCAAAAGCTGCTTGTGCCTCGGGGGACCATCGAAAAACTCTCTTGGAAGAAGTTAATGCAGTTAATGGGAGGGCGGTTTGGCTATAATTTCTGATGAACCTCCGGTAGAAATTAGCGAAGCCCAAAAATCTTTGTAGCTGCTTACGGCTTTCTGGAACGGGCCATTCTAAAACAGCTTTTATCTTCTCTTCAGAAGGCTTAACCTGCCCGCCCTCGAGCTCAAACCCCAAAAAGGTAACTGAAGATTGGTGAAACTCACATTTTTCAGCCTTTACAAAAAGTTTATTCTCTAGAAGTCTCTGAAGAACCAGGCGGACATGTCTCTTATGTTCAGATAGATTCTTGGAGTAGATGAGGATATCATCAATGTATACGAATACAAACACATTGAGAAAGTCTCTGAGGACGTCGTTCACTTGGGCCTGAAAACATGCGGGGGCATTT
This sequence comes from Cyprinodon tularosa, assembly GCF_016077235.1. NCBI lineage: Eukaryota > Metazoa > Chordata > Actinopteri > Cyprinodontiformes > Cyprinodontidae > Cyprinodon > Cyprinodon tularosa. The sequence goes on from NW_024039604.1 coordinate 37,879, forward strand.
GTTAAGCCGAAAGGCATGACCAAATACTCGAACTGGCCCAAAGGAGTCTTAAATGCCGTTTTCCATTCATCTCCTTCACGTATCCTAAGGAGATGATAGGCATTTCTTAAATCGAGCTTTGTGAAAACGGTAGCTCCTTGTACAGGTTCAAAGGCTGAGGCGAGAAGAGGAAGAGGATATTTGTTTTTGATAGTGATTTGGTTCAGGCCTCTATAATCTATACAGGGTCTCAAAGAACCATCCTTTTTTCCAACAAAGAAAAATCCTGCGCCCAATGGGGATGAAGAAGGGCGAATAATTCATGCAGCTAGCGACTCGTTAATGTATTTTTCCATTGTTTCACATTCTGGTTTGGAAATGTTATAAAGTCTACTGCTGGGTAACGGACCACCGGGTAATAACTCGATGGCACAGTCGTATGGTCTGTGTGGTGGAAGGGACGAAGCACTGACCTTACTGAAAACAGGAGCCAAATCATGGTAATCAGGGGGTACCGGAGTAAGGTCAGGGACGTCCATCTCCCCCCCACCTCTAGGGGACCCCACAGCGGGAGCTGCAGAACGGAGGCAGGTCTCGTGACACAATGTGGACCAGGACTCCACATGACGATCGGCCCAATTAATATGGGGATTATGCTTCTCCAGCCATTCATAACCCAGTACCAGTGGAGAACATGCGGATGAAAAAACAAAGAAGGTTATGGACTCTCGATGGTTACCTGAGATTAGAAGTTCAAGGGGTTGAGTTTGGTGGGTGACTTGATGAAGTTTTTTTCCCATCAATCGCAGAGACTCTGAGAGGCTGGGTTAAAGGAACCGTAGCAATTTGGAGCTGTTGGACGAGATCAGAGTCTATTAAATTACGTTCACATCCAGAATCAATGAAGGCTGAAAGAGAGAGGCTCTGGTCGAGGAAAAACAACGTGGCAGGAAGCAAAAGACGAGGAGGTTTTTCATTTTCTTCATGGCCCGTCAGACTCCTCAAAACCTCTGACGGGCCCCGGCTTTTGATTTTTCTGGACAGGAAGCAATGAAGTGTCCACTCTCACCACAATAAATGCAAAGTCTGCCCAAAAATCTCCTTTGCCTTTCCTCAGGAGACAACCTTGTGTGTCCAACCTGCATCGGCTCCATTTCAGTTTCTCCAGGATGAGTAGCCTGAACAGGCAAAGGGAGAGGCTGGCTCTTTGGCTTTGGTCTGGATAACTGTTCTGTGGGGGCAGAAACAACAGTCACGTTATTAGAGGCGGGGGCAGAGGAAAATAACGCCAAACTCTTATGTTTGCGGCTGTTTCTGGCCCGAATCCGGTTGTCCAGTTTTATAGTTAATTGGATTAGTTCTTCGAGTGTAGCCGGTTCATCGCGGGTAGCCAACTCATCCTTAATATTTTCGTTTAATGCCTCGAAATAAGCACTCTTTAAAGCACCCTGGTTCCATCCGGAAGCAGCTGCTTTAACCCGGAAATTTATAGAAAATTCGGCCACAGAAGAATTTCCCTGTTTTAAATGAAGCAGAGCTCAAGAATCAAGGGTTTGGTCAGTGTCTTGGTTGAATACCTGGGAAAATTCAGAAACAAAATCTGAATAGTGACAGCTTAAGCTCTCATCTGAGGCAAATCTGGCTTGAGCCCAAGCCAGAGCTCTTCCTGTTAACTGGGAAAGGATAAACGTTATTTTCTTGTGGTCCGTGGGAAAACTGGCAGGAGAGTTCTGAAAAATGAGACGACATTGAAATAAAAATCCCTTACAATCAGTTACGTTACCAGAAAACTTCTCTGGGAGACTTGGGCGGAACTCGGATGACGTCACAGCCGGTGACCTCGGCGGAGGAACTGGACCCGGAAATGGTTGGGTTACTGGAGCGGGATTAGCATTACCCACGTAATTAGCGTAGTTTTGAAGCATATGATTATGCATATCAACCAGACGGTACAACTCACGGAGGGTCTGAGTTTGTTCTTGTATTTGGATATCTTGTTCTTGCAATCGGCGGAGGAGATCATCTGCTGGGCCTTGTGTTTGGCCGCAGTGTTCTGTCATGATGGGTATCAGGGAGGCCCAATATGCAGAACACTGACGACATGGATGGAAAGTTTAACAGAGTTTATTGGCAAGTTCACACATATAATAAAGACTGATGCAATGGTTCTGGGCTGGGACCGGTTCACTGGCGTCTGTGAGAAAGACAGTTTGGTTAGCGAAGGCTTGGTTGAGACTTGACTGATTGTGTTCAGGTTTGTACCTTGATGAACGTAGAGGAGGCTTTGGGAGCGGAACTGTTGGGTCCGGAGAAAGCTTGGGTTGGCAGAGTCCTTAGGCTGTATCAGCGTCTTACTTCTAAAGGCTGTTTTGACCTTGGCTTGTGTTTCCAGCTCGGTATCCAGAGCTGCTAGGAAATCCAGAGAGTGAGTCTTCAGGTTTGGCTCGGAGGGCTGGCTCGGCAGGTTAAGCTCTCCCAGAGCTTCACAGGAGAAAGAACAGGAAACCTGGAAGCAGAGACAAAAAGGGTTAGAATCCAGGTTGGACTCAAAGGAGACTTGGTTCACTAGGGATCTATGGCTTAAGTGCTAACCAACTGATTAAGACACTGCGGCGTCGAGGCAAGGTCTGAAGGCAGCTTAAGTAGTCCAGGTCCTCCAGATGAGATCATCAGCTGCAGGTGTGCAGAGCAGCTCAGCAGGGAGGATCCAGGGCGGACTCTGCTGGAGAAAAGGTGTATTTCTCCAGCTCCCAACACAAAGGGGTGGAACCTTTCGTATAAATACTTTGTTACCTTACTTAAGTAGAATTTTTCTATATTTCTATACCTTACTGGAGCAATTTTTTTTCATAGACAACTTTTTACTTCTACTCCTTTGCAATTTTCTCTACTTTCTATTCCTTACATTTTAAAAATAGACAGATGAGTTTAGTTTCATTTGAGCTCATTTTTATTATGGCCTGTTGGTATTAAAAAAAAAACAAAGCACAAAAAATATATATATTTTTTTTATTCTATCCAGATAATTAATTTCTTTGTGTTGGACTAGATGCTGCCCCAACTTGTTCACTGCATACCAAAATCGTTTTTCGAGATGATGCAAAGTTACATTTGACAGTTACCATTAGTTATAAAACTAAAAAAATTAAGAACATAAAACAAAAAATTAAGTCTAAGGAAATGATCACCCAGAATATCATCTGTCCCAACATTTTCTCCTGCATTACTTTTATACTTTAAGTGTTTTTTTAAATGTTACTTTTAAATTTTTACTTGAGTAAAAAGCTTAAGTTGATCGTCTAACTTCAAAAAAAGTGTTTTATAAACAGTAGGATTTATACTTCTACTGAAGTATTAAACATAAATACCATACTTTTGACACCTCTGGTAATAAATATTGGTTGGAGCAGTTTTATTTTAACACATGCACATAAATTGCTCTCCATTCACATTTTAAATGTTCAATGCCTACAGATTCAATAAAATTAGCCCCCTGAGTTGTTGGGATCCAGAGGTTTGCCCTCCAGAGGGCAACGTGGATCCCTTTCTGAGGGGTTCTGCTGTCTGTCAGGACCTAGAGGCTTGCCCACCAGAGGGCGCCGTAGATCCTCTCCTGAGAGCTTGTGCTCATCTGTAGCAGCTGTTCCCCATCAGCTCATTAAGGTTCCTATATAAGCTGGAAGAGAACTTCACTCTGAGCCGGATTGTTTTTGACCCTGTTGTGGTTAGCAAGCCCGAGCCAGCCTGTCTGACTCCCTGACTTCCCTGGAACCTGAACCTGCACCTAACCTGTTTTGTCCTCTCTGCTTTCCAGGAAGATCCCTGTTCTGAATTTAATAAAACTTTGGACTATTCCTCTGTCTCTGTGTGTGTGTTCTGCATCTGGGCTAGAAATCCTGCCGATCATGACAGAACAATCCGGCCAACAGACTAGCCCAGCAGACACACTTCTGAGGATGTTGGAGGAAGTGTGGATTAACCCAGCGGAACCACCCTGGATGGATCTGATCCGTGAGTCACGCAGAATTACTGAGGAATCGAATCGCATCTGAGGGCAACGTGGATCCCTTTCTGAGGGGTTCTGCTGTCTGTCAGGACCTAGAGGCTTGCCCACCAGAGGGCGCCGTAGATCCTCTCCTGAGAGCTTGTGCTCATCTGTAGCAGCTGTTCCCCATCAGCTCATTAAGGTTCCTATATAAGCTGGAAGAGAACTTCACTCTGAGCCGGATTGTTTTTGACCCTGTTGTGGTTAGCAAGCCCGAGCCAGCCTGTCTGACTCCCTGACTTCCCTGGAACCTGAACCTGCACCTAACCTGTTTTGTCCTCTCTGCTTTCCAGGAAGATCCCTGTTCTGAATTTAATAAAACTTTGGACTATTCCTCTGTCTCTGTGTGTGTGTTCTGCATCTGGGCTAGAAATCCTGCCGATCATGACAGAACAATCCGGCCAACAGACTAGCCCAGCAGACACACTTCTGAGGATGTTGGAGGAAGTGTGGATTAACCCAGCGGAACCACCCTGGATGGATCTGATCCGTGAGTCACGCAGAATTACTGAGGAATCGAATCGCATCTGGCAGGAACTTCTGAGCCGTCTGGAGACCCCCGAGCCCGCTCTGAGCCGTCTGGAGACCCCTGAGCCCGTTCTGAGCCGTCTGGAGACCCCTGAGCCCACTCTGAGCCGTCTGGAGACCCTTGAGCCTGTTCTGAGCCGTCTGGAGACCCCTGAGCCCGCTCTGAGCCGTCTGGAGACCCCTGAGCGCGCTCTGTGTCTTCCAAAGTCTCCAGATTTGGAGCCACAGTCGGTGGCCTCCTCAGTTCCTGATTCGGAGCTGCAATTGGCGGTCTCCTGTGTTCCTGATTCGGAGCCGCAGTGGGCAGTCCTGTCTAAGCCTGTTGCAGAGCAGCAGAGGCGGAGGCGGCGTCCTCCTCGGTGCTTCCTGCTGAAGCGGAGGCGGCGTCCTCCTCCTGGGTGCCTGCAGCTTTGGAGACTCCGGCCTCCAGAGCGTCTGCCTTGCCTCCGGCCCCGCGGCCGGCCTTCTGAGACTTTTCTTTGCCCTCGCCCACCCTGGGTGGTTTGTTTTTTGTTTTTGGGGCGTCTGGAATCCGCCCTTGAGGGGGGGGTACTGTTGGGATCCAGAGGTTTGCCCTCCAGAGGGCGACGTGGATCCCTTTCTGAGGGGTTCTGCTGTCTGTCAGGATCTAGAGGCTTGCCCACCAGAGGGCGCCGTAGATCCTCTCCTGAGAGCTTGTGCTCATCTGTAGCAGCTGTTCCCCATCAGCTCATTAAGGTTCCTATATAAGCTGGAAGAGAACTTCACTCTGAGCCGGATTGTTTTTGACCCTGTTGTGGTTAGCAAGCCCGAGCCAGCCTGTCTGACTCCCTGACTTCCCTGGAACCTGAACCTGCACCTAACCTGTTTTGTCCTCTCTGCTTTCCAGGAAGATCCCTGTTCTGAATTTAATAAACCTTTGGACTTTTCCTCTGTCTCTCTCTGTGTGTTCTGCATCTGGGCTAGAAATCCTGCCGATCATGACATGAGTATCTCAAAGTTTGAGAATATACTCCTTCTATGTGCCCACCGAAACTGATGGACATGGGGCAATGCATGCAGAGCAAATACATAAATAAACCAAAGTGCATACATATATATGTAAAAGCTCAACAACCTCAACCTGGTAAAGACTGAACTGGACCCTCGTGTATAAAACCAGTCTGCTCAAAAAAATAAAATAAATGCACCTTGACATTTAAGGGAAAACTGAAACCAGAAGCTTTGCAAACCTTTTTTAATCACAATAACGATTTTAAATGGAACGCCTCTGTGTCCATTTAAATATTGTTGTTTGTTTTTTTTACATGTCAGTAGCTAAGTCTTCTTGTATACAAAGTTTTTTTGAAAGGTTACCAGTCCTGCTGCCATGTTATTTGTTGTTTTTGAATGTTACTCTTTGTTTTTGTTCAGTTTGTGAGTAAATATAGAAATGTGTGTATTTTTACAATAACAACAGAGATAGAATAAACAAGAAACAAGAAAATAGCCTCTACCAATTAAGCCATTAGCACCTCCCAGTCAAGAGTGAAAACAATAAAGAAAAGTCCAAACATGCTAAGTCAGGCTTAAATTTCTGCCTAATGTTAGTTCTGGTCAAATTAAGGAGAAGCGAGACAAGAAAATGAAAGCACCAATGACTGATTTTGGGAAAATTAGAGGGAAATGAAGCCAAGAAATGGTGATCTGTCCAGGGTGTGACCCAAGAACTAACCACTGAGCCATAGAGAATCGTTTCTAAGTGCTTTATCAGCAAATTGCAGAATGAAAAAAAAATACAGGAAGTGAGAAAAACATATTGAGAAATGTCTGCAGCAAAGGTAATCTTTTAAAGATTATGGAGAAGACAAAATCAGAAATATCTGAAACAGGAGCTTCATTGTTGATGTTTGCCTTCTCCACAGCCCCTCATGTTCCAACTGTTCAGATGCCCTCTCCCAAACCTATTACACAGAACATCTTGTGATTTTACCTTAAAAATAGTAAACATATAAAGTAGGTATCCTGTAAGCTGAAAAAAAAACTGGATGAAGTGAGAATACTCCAACACTGCACATACGCAATAAATATTGGTTGAAGCAGTTTAATTTATACACATAAATCCCTCTCCATGCACATTTTGAACATGCAATGCCAGCCGAGATCACACAAACACGTTGTTTTAATTTTGTCATTACACGTTTTGAAACTTCCCACTGTCTTTCTCACCTGAATACTGAGTCCATCTGCCCTGATTTATGACACGTTCTCTTGGTCATCACACAGTTCTGGTTATGTAAATCATACAGAGTTTGTACACATATCTCCAGAATCTAGGAGGTCTTAGCTTTCAATTGAGATATATCACCAGCATATGGGATTAATACTATTCTTATACTGGCCAATGGCATTTTTGGTATGCAATACATTTTTATGGTTTAGAGGTAAATTACCTGCAGATAAATGGACTAACAAGTGGCCATTTTACCATTGACCCAGGAGGACCGGTAAAGATGGGCAAAAGCGGACAATGACAATTTAGCTATTTTTGTTATGGAAAAGTCTGCGATGGACTGGCAACCTGTCCAAGGTGTCTCGCCCGTAGACAGCTGGAGATAGGCACCAGCACCCCTCGCGACCCCACTTGGAATTAAGTGTGTCAGAAAAGGGATGGATGGATGTCTTGACAAAACAGAGGTGAGTTAATAGTTAAGGTTGAACTGTAAAACAGCAATAAAAAGAGAGCTCATATCTCTCCTATCCTAGATTATCTTCATTGGCTTCCTGTTAAATCCAGAATAGAATTTAAAATCCTCCTTCTCACATATAAAGCCTTAAATGGCCAAGCTCCTTCTTATATCAGAGATCTGATTGTTCCTTATGTTCCTAACAGAGCACTTCACTCTCAATCTGCAGGTTTACTAGTGGTTCCTAAAAGTTCTAAAAGTAGAATGGGAGGCAGATCTTTTAGTTATCAGGCTCCTCTCTTGTGGAACCAACTACCAGTTTTAGTCCGTGAGGCAGACACCCTGTCTACTTTTAAGACTAAGCTTAAAGCTTTCCTTTTTGATAAAGCTTATAGTTCGAGTGGCTCAGGTCATCCTTACCTACACTAAAAAAATAAAGCAACCATTTTTGGCATTTACCGAATAATATTTAGTAACTTTAATACAACTGTTTCATGTTAGTGGAGTAGGACATAAAACAATTGTGTTAAAATAACTAAACATGATTAAGTAAATGCCAAATGCGATAGCATTATTTTTTTCAGTGTATCTCTGTGGTTATGCTACTATATGCTTACGCTCTGAGCCGTGTAGAGACCCCTGAACCAGCTCTGAGCCGTCTAGAGACCCCTGAGCCGGTTCTGAGCCGTCTAAAGATCCCTGAGTCAGCTCCATGCCATTTTGAAACCCCAGAATCAGCTCCGTGACATTTTGAAACCCCTGAGTCAACTCTGTGCCGTTTAGAGACCCCTGAACCTGCTCCAAGCAGTCTAGAGACTCCCGAGCCGATTCTTAACCGTCTAAAGACCCCTGAATTAGCTCTGTGCCGTCTAGAGACCCCTGAGTTAGCTCTGTGCCGTCTAGAGACCCCTGAGTTAGCTCTATGCCATCCAGACACCCCTGAGCAGAACTTTAAAGAGATGTCAGAATTCGAAGGATGTGGTTTTACCCCTCCTAGGACCTCTCTACAGGCGCCATTGACCGCAAGGAGCCCTCTACAAGCATCACAAGCCACTTCAGAGACTGAACCTTTGCTGCCATGGGCGGTTTTCCCCATGCTGGATTGGGAGCCACAGTCGGTGGTCCCCCCTGTTCCTGATGTGGAGCCACAGTCGGTGGTCTCCTCAGTTCCTGATGTGGAGCCACAGTCGGTGGTCTCCTCAGTTCCTAATTGGGAGCCACAGTCGGTGGTCTCCCCTGTTCCTGATTGGGAGCCACAGTCGGTGGTCTCCCCTGTTCCTGAGGTGGAGCCGCAATCAGCGGGCTCCCCTGTTCCTGAGGTGGAGCCGCAATCGGCGGGCTCCCCTGTTCCTGAGGTGGAGCCGCAGGCGGCGGGCTCCTCTGTTCCTGTCCAGGAGCCGCAGGTGGCGGTCTCCTCTGAGCCTGTTCCTGAACCACAGTCGGTGGTCTCCTCTGTTCCTGACCCGGAGCCGCAATCGGCGGGCTCCTCTGTTCCTGACCCGGAGCCGCAATCGGCGGGCTCCTCTGTTCCTGACCCGGAGCCGCAATCGGCGGGCTCCCCTGTTCCTGATCCGGAGCCGCAATCGGCGGACTCCTTTGTTCCAGTCCAGGAGCCGCAGTCGGCGGTCTCCTCAGAGCCTGTTCCAGTCCAGGAGCCGCAGTCGGCGGTCTCCTCAGAGCCTGTTCCAGTCCAGGAGCCGCAGTCGGTGGTCTCCTCAGAGCCTGTTCCAGAGCCGCTGAAGAGGGGACGGGGTACCCCATGGGGCTACCTACTGAAATTGGGGCGTCATCCTCCCCAGAGCGTCAGCTTCACCTTCGGCCCCGCGGTCGGCCCCCTGAGCATCTGTCTCATCTCCGGTCCAACTGCAGGCCACCTAAACTTCAGCCACATCTTCGAGCCTGCAGTCGACCTTCAGAGCACCGGCCTCGCGGCAGGCCTTCTGAGCATCTGCCTCACCTCCGGCCCCACGGCAGGCCTCCTGAACATCTGCCTTGCCTCCGGCCCAACGGCAGGCCCCCTGAGAATCGGCCTCGCCTCCGTCCCAACGGCCGACCTTCAGAACTCCTGCCATGCCTCCGGCCCCGCAGCCGGCCCCCGGAACGTCGGCCATGCCTTCGGTCCCACGGCCGGCCACCTGAGACTCTGCCCCGCTGCCGGTCCCACGGCCGGCCACCTGAGACTCTGTCCCGCTGCCGGTCCCGCGGCCGGCCACCTGAGACTCTGCCTAAGAAATCATCTGGGATTTCTTTTGCTTTCATCCACCGTAGGTGGATCGTTTTTTGTTCTGGACTCAGTTTTTGTTTTTTGCCCTCCTGGCCTGTTTCCCCCTCCGCCCACCCTGGGTGGGTTGTTTTTTGGACTCTATTTTTGTTGTTTCTGGCCCTCCTTGCCCTAGTGCCCCCTCCGCCCGCCCTGGGTGGGTTGTTTCTTGTTTGCTTTTTTTTTTATGGACTGTTCTGAGGGCGTCTGGAATCCGCCCTTGAGGGGGGGGCTCTGTTGGGATCCTGAGGCTTGCCCACCAGAGGGCGCTGAGGATCCTCTTCTGTTTTTTATTTTCTTTTAGGGACTGGGTTACTGTTGGGATCTGGGGATGTACCACCTTTCTCCAGCAGAGTGCGCCGTGGGTCTCCTTGGCTGGAGCCCTCCAGCACACCTGAGACGCATCTACTCATACCTTCCCTTTATAAGCAGATGCCAGACCTTCCTTCAATGCCGCAGTGTTGACCTTAGTTTGGAAACCTGTCTTAAGCCTGAAGCTCTGGGTGAGCTTAACCTGCCTTCCAGCCCTGGTGAGCCAAACCTGAAGATTCCTATTTGGATTTCCCCTGCTGCTCTTTGTGAAGAGCTGGAAACTCTGATCAAGGTCTGCCATTCAAAGTCAGAAGCTAGACGCTGCAGCTGCTTGTGTACTCTGCTGAACCAACAGTCTCTGGACCCAACGGTTCCCTCTCTCATAAGAGAAGCCTGGACCCCGTCAAGACTTCAGTGAACCCAACCCGGACTTGTTCCAGATCCAGTTCATGTTTTTGTGTGTCAACATCTTAAATAAACTCTGTTAAACTTTTACCCAGCCTCCGTTGTGTTCTGCATGTGGGTTTGATATAAAACCAATCATGACAGAAATAGTTATACACAAATAACAGGAAACCCTGCCTCAAATTTCGGCTCCAACTGGTTTTATCTACATATCTAACTTCTGCAGCTGTCAGCAACACATATATATTTCTGTTCCTGTTTAGCTCGGCGTGCAGGTGGAGCTCAGATATCTAAAATGTAATTCTTCCAAAAGCAAATATTTGTTAAAACAACTACTTAGATTTATAGATATCATAAAATTCATTTTTAGACATCACCAGTTGTGTCGAAAGTTCACATATTTGTTACTTAAGTAGAAGTATAGATACTACAGTTTAAAAACAATCTGGTAAAAGTTGAAGTATCAACTTGACCTCTTTACTCAAGTAAAAGTGAAAAATTTTGTACTCCAAAAACTACTTAAAGTATAAAAGTATAAAGTAACTTTTGAAAAACAGCCAGATGCACCCATATGAATTGAAAGCTAAATTTTTCGACTATTTTGGAAAATTTCTTTGAGATAGGGCCAAGGATGAGGGAGGTCTTGTTGATCTCCATCTCCCGATACGCTCTCGCCTGTCTCCGACCTTTCAGACATTTCAACATCTTTTTCTGGATCCTACATTGTAGCATGGCATAGACAATTCACGTTTGCAGTTTGAAGAACACCTGCTTGCTTCTGATGATTTCCTTTAGCTAACCAATGAGTGTTTGCGTTATATGACTCATCCAATTACACTAGTTTTCACTAGATGTGGATTGGCACCAATGATCTGCATTGGACGGCGCACATGATGTGAAATAAATATTTATAAACATTAAACTGAAGCCAAGAGTAACGAGTAACGTTTGTTTTAAAAATGTAAGGAATAGAAAGTACAGATTCTTGTGTGAAAATGTAATGAGTAGAAGTCAGAGGTAGGAAGAAAAATAAGTAATGGAGTAAAGTATAGACCTAAAAAGTGTACTTAAGTACAGTAATGACGTATTTGTACCTCGTTCCTTGACACCTCTGGACATCACAAATGTTTATTTTAGATAGGAGTAATGTCATTTCTGATATCTGAAAGTAACGGCCCAATACACAACAATGGGGAAAAGTGTAGTCATTTGTCCTGGTAAGAATTACATTTCAGATATCTGAAATGTTTATTTTAGATTGGAGGAATACTATTAAAGATATATGAAATACAAACAAATATATGTTAAAACGGCCTCTTAAAATTAGTAAAGATTTATAGATATCTGAAATGTAGTTCTTACTAGTACAAATTATATTCCAGAGTGCTTAATTTATTTCTAATAGTAGAAATATAATTACTGATGTCTAAATGCAATTCTGACTAGGAGTATTGTAATTCTGACCAGGTAGAATGCTTTAGTTCTCTCTATAACAGAAATTAAACTAGTCAGCATGCCTATTTTATGTTAAAATGGGGCCCCATTTCTTTTATGAATGTTAATCAAAATATGTTTTAAAGTATCTAAACTGCATTTTGGATAGGCATTATTGAAATTTAGATATCTGAAATTCCAATATAACTAGTCATATCAATAGCTGATATCTGTAATTATATATAAATATATTTTAGATGTCAACCATTGTTTTTCTAGATATACATATATATCTAGAAAAACAATGGTATATATTATATTCCTTTCTGATATCTGAAATAGTAATTTTGAAAAGCAGAAACTCTATTATTGTCATCTGAAATTAGACTTAATTCTCATCAGAATTCAGTGTTAGGTAGGAAAAATGTTTATTTTAGATATCTGGAAGTAAAAGCACATACACATGAATGGGAAACGTGACGTCATTTTGTACTAGTAAGAATTACTTTTCAGATATCTGAAATGTATATTTTAGATAGGAAGAATGTTATTTTAGATATCTGAAACTTTAATTTTGACAAGGAATTTTAGACTTCTGAAATATATATTCAGTCAAGCTAATAAATGTCAAAATGGTCACTTAAAATGTGTAAAGATTTAAAGGTATTGAAGTTTATTCTTACTGGTACAATTATAATTTTGGCATCCTGAAATGTTTTTTACTACATTTTTACTACTAAAAATTTAATTTAGGATATCTATTTGTACATTTCTGGCTAGTAGGAATGTAATAAAAATCTTATTTTAGAGATCAACAAATGGAACAATAAAGAGTGCTTCTAATAAATGTCAAAACGGCCTGCCAACTCACTGATCCTCTAGAGCGAGAAATACTGGTAAGTGACCACAATCATCTGATGGGAGATAATTATCTGTGTGGCGCCATACGCCATGATCATGGTTTTTGGACATTGGGAACCAGTGTCCATATTTCATGTTGACATGATGACCAGAGGAGAACATGCAGCTTTGCCTCCTCTCCCTCGCCCATAAAGATGGTCTTCGGCCCGGACCTCCACTGTGGTGGAGAACCAAGGCCCAAGGAGACCCAGATCTCCAGAATCTCCAAGGATGGGTCATTGTGGCCACCTTTCAGAACCAAACTGCTGCAAAACAGACCTTTTGCAACACATTTCTCTTGAGTTTCAGAACTTATAGAGCCAGACTGGATGAGAAGCATGCCTTGTTGGGAGCCTGAGACAAAGAAACCCCTGATTGTTGCTGTCCTGACTGCTGAGCTGCAGCTGGATGAAACTCAACCTCTACAATGGACATGGGCAAAAGGGTTTGCAGGCATGATTAGGGAAAAAAACAAACAACGTGTGTTTACTGATGAGTAAAGACAATGTTAACAGAATGGACTGCGCATGCTATGCTTTGCTACAGGAATATGTGTGGAGCTGTTGCTGAAGCTTGAACAAGCTTTATTTTACTACGAGTTAAACACTGATATAACATTATTGTTCATGTGTTCCTCAAATGCTCATTACATTTCCATTACCAAGACTCACTTAGTGGAATCCTGAGGTCTATTCGCTGCTAGCTATTACAAAGAGGGTAAAGAATCATTTGACTAAAGATTATTGGTTCTGGGGTCATCCGATAGTCCCGGGACCAACCACCGGTGTCACCGGGTTTTTGGTCCTGGTATTATTGGATGTGAGTGTTATGTGTGAATGTGTGTCCGCGTTGTTATTTTCTTTATTTATTATTATTATTATTATTTTATTCAATTTTTTTTTTCCTGTGGTACGAGTGGGGGCACTAGGGAGGGAAGGCATGATTGAGATAGTGTGTTTTTTTTTTCTCCCAGGTTGGGGTCTCAACCGCACCCTCTCCCAAATACATCTCAAGTCTCCGCTAAGTGCAGAGCCCATTCCCCCCATCCTGCTCTCACTCCGCTGGCTGGCGTCGGGGCTCACCGGTGCACTGGTGGAGCTCGGGGTCTGGGGGTGGATGCCCGGGGGGCTGCTGGCTCATTCCTGGCGGCCTCTCCGCTGGCCCCGGCCGGCCGGGGCTTTGCTGGGGCTCCTGTCTGGGGATCGGGTGCCCTTGGGGCTTTGGATCCCTGGGGCCTGGGACTGGATCTGCTTTGGGGTGGGGCTGGCTGTTGTTGCGGGTGCCTTCGCTACGATGCCGGTTCCTGGGCGGTGTTTTTTTTTCCTATGCCGGTTCTGTGGTATCGGTTCGGGGGGGGGGGGGATCTGCACGGCATGGTGGGGTGCGGGTCTTGGGTCCTGTTTTGGCTCCGGTTTTTCCGCTCGCACTTCTCCTCTTGCATATTTATTTTAATTGTAATTATTAATTTATTAATTAATTAATTTATTTACCTATTTATATATTTTTTTTTCTTCCTCGGTGGGGGGGAGCGGTTGCGGGCGGGTCGGTGTCTGGTGTCCGCTGTCGCATTGTGGGGGCTCCTTTTTTTTTTTTTTGGGGGGGGGTTTGGCATGTCTGTTTTCTCGGGCGGCGGGCGGGCCTGCTGGGTGGGGGTCCTGCGGGCGGCGCGCCGCTGGTGTGTGGGGGTCCAGGCGGCTCCGGCGGGGGTGGTGTTGGGGGGACGGTGTGGGCGGGCTGGCTGCGCTGGCTGGGTATTCGGGTGGGTTTTCCCTCTTTGAGGCATGGCGGACCTGCTCTGTTCCCGCTGATCGTGGCGGGTGAGGCTGCGGGGCGGGTGGGGGCTTGTAGTGGCTCTGGCCGGCACGCGTTGGGGGGCCGGGGCGGTGGAGCTGCTCTGGCCACGTGTCAGGGCCTGGTGCGGGCGGGGGGGGGGGGGGGGGGGGTTGGCGGACGTGGCTGTGCTGCTTTGGCTTCGTCCGGTGGGGGAGCGCCGTGGTTCGCTCCGCTCTGGCTTTGTGCTGCCCCTCGGGCTGCTGGGTGGGGGGTGGTTGCGCCGGCTGCGGTCTGCTCTTCTTGCGGTTTTGCGCCGGGCGGCTTTTCTGCTCTCGGGCTGATTCTGTGCGCGGTGTGTTTCGTTGCGCACTGTTGGCATCGGTCTTGGTGGGGTGGGGCTGCGCTTTTGGTCGGGGGGGGGCGTTTTGGGGGGGTCCCGCGACGCTCGTGGCCGGTTTGCGGCGGATGCGCGTGGGCCCCGGCCGCAAGCGGGGCCGCCTGAGTGTTTTTCCTGGGTGGTGCGGTCGTGGTGGGTGTTGCGGCCGGTCGCCGGGGCTTGGTGCCGGGGGGCGGGGCGTGTTTCAGTGTTCTGTGGGGCTGGGGCGTTTCGGTCGGTGCCGTGGGGGGGCTGGTGTTCGGTGCCCGGCCCTACTTCAGGGTGGCCGGCTGCCGGCGGGGCCCGCGGACTCGTCCCCGCGGCTCCCCGTCTTCGTGGCTGTCTCTCCTCCTCCCTTGGTGGGATTCTGATTTCCGGGGCTGGCCCCGCCTTGGTGCCTTTGCTTCTGGGGTCCCTTTGGGCGCCTGGGGCTTTGGGTCTCCCGGCGCTGGACTCAGTGCTCTGCGGGGTGTGCCTCTCCGGCTCTCCACAACCACTATTGAGCATTTTTTCTATGGTTAAAACTTACTGACTGAAAATGTTTTGTCATTGTCTCCTTCCTATCTCCTCTTTCTTTCATCTTTTGTCCTTTTTTTTTTCTTTTTCTTTTTCCTTCTTCTTCTTCTGTTTTTCTGCTCTACTTACATTGCACTGTCCATATGAACTGTAAAACTCCCTGCATAATTATAATAAAGCAATTTATATACATGGAAACAAGTGGAGCAGTATGGCAATTGCCATACCGCTACACTTGTGAAAGTAAAATCTGTTGGGCTCCTTTTGGCATCAAGACAATTATTCTTATTGCCACCTTGCCAGACAGGACACTGTAAAAAAAAAAAAAAAAAAAAAAAAGATTATTGGTTCTTGATCAAGAAAATCATTTAATAAATAATAATTAAATAACGTTTTATTCACCTCATGAATTTGCATTGTGAATTGATCTGAAAACATTCCAACTTCTCTAAATTAGTGAAAAGCTCATTTAATCATATCCCAAAATCTTCCAGATAAACTTTGGTTTTCAAACTCAAAATCCATCTTAAACTGTAATATGGTTTTCAACCATGTTCCCCTTCCTCTTTGTACATAGTAGTTTAGTTTAGTTTCACTAGTCTTAGTTAAGAGTGTTAAACTAAAATATGTTTGACTTGGAGCTGAATGATTTTTGTTAATAAACTCTTATATTGTAAGCAGAAGTTGTATGGCACACTTGCTTTTATGCAAATTTAAGCTATATTTAATTTTAAGATATTTTTTAAAGACAAAAGTTGTGACTTTTCTTCAATAGCTTCAAGGTCATGTGACCCACTGTTTAAAATTCTTTGTGAAATCATTTTAGTATATTAGCCTGATGAGGCACACTCATTTTTATTCCATTTTGAGCCTTTGTATATATTTAAACATTTTTTATTACAAAAATAATTAGATATTTCTTCTTTCTTAATGAGAGCAGGGGGCTTTATGCTGCCCTGCAAGGCTATAAACCTTGGTTTGAATAGAGAGAAAGCCATTCTAAAGCACATATCAAGGTGCTGATTTTGAGCCTGGATCCATATTTATTTTTGATTCTGTTCATGGTGGAGAATCCTGCTTCACAGCAGAAGGTTAAGCCAAACATCCTCTAAATGTTCAGGGTCATCTTTGAGCACCATTTCACTTTTCTTTCAGCAGTTCACCACAGTTCTTCCAGCAGTCCACACTTTCTCTGCTCTCATTTTCTCATCATCTTCTCCTTCTTTCCCATCACCCAGCTTGCCACAGGTTTGCCTGCTGTGTCTAAAAGTAGCAGCAGCAGAAACCCAGACTGACAGCAGCTCATTGGATCATTTGGATCATGTGCAGCCTGGTGCTGGACATTATTATAGGGCTTTACCGTACAGTACAAACAGGAAAAGTGTCACAAGTGAAATTAGACACTGTCATCAGACAACATTCGGTAATTTATATATGTTTTAAATCAGGTTGGGTCAGGATTAGCCAGCGGGTGCCTCCGGCTCCGAATCCGGACCGCACTCTGCTAATCCGTGACCTCTGCTTTAAACCCTTTGTATTACCAAGACAGTGTGTGCATTCCCCCATTGCCAGTTATTACACATTCAGAGAACAGGAATCTTTGGCAAGCTCTTGTTTCTGTTAAAATTGGTTCCTAACAGTTCATATATAGATATAAAAAAGTTGAGTGAAGGCCCAGGTACCAATGCATTGCACATCACTGCTGCAAACACTATTCAAATGGTGCTAATTCTGGGGACTGCAGACGTACCTCTGCAACGTCTTAACTGCTCTTACTGAGGTATTCTATTGAGCCACAGAGTCCTGCCTTCAGAAGAAAGAGAGAGCTTAGATGTCTTTAAAATAAAAGCAGAGGTATTACAGAAACAAAACAAACTTCCTGCCACCCAGAGTGAGCATGTTCCTCACCTTAGTGAGGAGGAGGCTTTACAGAACCCACAAGACATGATAAGTTTAGAGTCAAGTAGGATTTAGATTTGGTTACTCTAAATGTGTACCCTTGTAATACATTTGATAAAGAAAAACCTGATGCTCACATGTTGAACAAGTTTTCAAGACTTTAATTAATTGGTCTGAAGTATATACATTGACATGCATTGTGAAATAAAGAAAATTTTATTACATACATATAATTCTGCTATTCTGCTCTTCATTGTAAAATGGTGGTTTCAATTCTTGCATCCAAAAAAATATTTAGGGTAAAAAGAGGACAGTAAGACGAGTTAAGAGTTGTAGACCTTTCCTTTGAAATTCCCTGCTGGACGTCATCATAGGTGAAAAATAAAAATGCTATCTGTTCAATTTCAGATTTTTCTCCACACTCCATCAGACAAGCAAACAAACCATCCTCCATGTAAGCTAGGTCAGAGTAACCACTGGGTCCTGAATTAATGACCCAGGGTTTACTCCATTCACCAGGATCTTGTGAGGATTTGTGCCGATAGATCCCTAAATCCGCTCTTTTACTCTGACTGGTTGGGTGAGAGTAAAGCAGCCACAGAGGAGCTGGATTTAACCCGCTTTCCTCAGGTTGAGCTGGAAAGGAAACCACGCTGCCCTGGCAGCCTGTAGCTGTTTCCACAAGCTTGGAAGTGACTTTCGTGAAACTATCTTCACAATCTTTAGCAACTGCTTCCACCCGTAAGCCTCCCCAGCTTCGAGCATTGCAGTAGATTAACCTCTTACCTTGCCCATCAGACATCTCAGCTATTTCACATTCAAGTGATGTTTCTTCAAGCATTTTCCCATTTTTCAAACTCTTCTTATCATTATCACTGTAAATGATCAGCGCATGGGGAGGAGGGCAGCAATAATTTGTACAACCAAATGGGCCACACCAACAAAATAAAGTAGCCAGGCATCTACGGCCACCTTCACAACAGCTGTAACAGGAAGGATAAGCATAAGCAGGAACAATCAGTCTGCCAGTCTCGGTTTGAACGCCATGGCCCGGACCAACAGCAAATGTTGCCCAATTCTTTACTTGAGAAAGGTTGTCAGTCAGCTCAGTGATATCGTTCCAGGTTTTACCGCCATCCTTGGTTGAAATGAAGAACAGAAAGGCTTTATTGATGCCCCAAAAAATCTGTCCTGCCTCTGGGATAATTCCTTCAACCCCGATTAAAAACAGATAAAGCGTGTGGCTTTTCTTGGCGTAGATCGGGCAAGGGTTCATTGGGCGTTTTCCTTTGAGATCTTTCTTCGTCATAATTTCTTTAGACTCTGACCACTTAAACGGAAATAATCACACATCAGATATTAGCTTTTTTGAATGAACTATGTTTGTGCAGAAAAGAAAAACAAAAAAGGTGAAAAACTAATTTTGTTATTACTTACTTTCACCGAGTTCTCTTCTCTGTTCAGGTTTCCAGTTTTCATAACAAGTGCCATGGAGGTGGCATCTTTTTCACTTTTCCGCTTCTCTGCAAAGGCAAGCAGAGTTTTCTCTTTACTGTCAAATACGAGAGCGGGGATCCTGTAAACCTCTTCATGTTTTGAGAGAAAAACTGTTGTTTTCTCTATCTTTGGTTTTTCTATACTTGAACCGCTGCTCCCCATGTTTTAATGGCTGTAAGTAGATAGAGGAAGAAGGGTCACACTGTTGGTGCCCACCTTTATCAGTGCTGGTGGCAGGGTGTGGAATTTTATGGCCTATGGGAGCAAACTTGCTGGGATTTCTTTTGTTAGTTTTATTTTTAATGAAAAAAGCTTGTTAGCTTGTTGAAGAATATTTTACACATTTTTTGTAGCGTAGAAACAAACAAACAAAAAAAGAGTATATATTGTGAATTCTTAAGGTACATCTGCCTTTAACTCTAATTCCAAAAGAATCTTATGAATAAAAATAGGTCCTAGATCCTTAAAGTTGAAGATTTCTCCAAGAATAATAAGTCATTTTATCTTTACCAGTAAGGTTAAGTATAGCTCTTATGCCCTTTTTGTATTAAAATTGAACAATTTATTTAGAAACAAGAACAGGCAAAACCACGTCCCCTAAACTGAGGAACTCCCACACCCCAGTCCATTCTTTCATTTACTGACATTACTGACATTATTGAAGGTGAAAACAAAACAAAAACGTCCTGATAGAGCACACTTTGACAGATCTATTTCTCCTGCTAAAACACTAAGATCTCAAGTTACTGCCTGATGGGGACATCATGTGGTCAACTTGTGATTCTGACCCCCCAGCACATAATCTAAAAAAGAAATCCAGAAATCACTATCTATGATTTTTTATATATTAATTTCTATGATACATTTGCAAATAAGTATGTGAACACCTGTTTATCAGCTAGAATTCTGACCCTCAAAGACCAGTTAGTCTGTCTTCAAAATGTCCACCTACGTTCCATTTATTATCCTAAATTAGATGCACCTGTTTAAGGTCATTATCTGCACAAAGGCACCTGTCCACCCCAAAAAATCAGTAAAAATACAACTACTGACATGGCTGAGACCAAAGAGCTGTCCGAAGACACTAGAGATGCTTCAACAATCCCCAGAGTTCATAAAGCTTCATGTGAACATGTCACCATCTACTGGTGGAGTGCAGAACTACAGTTAATAATATAATCTGATTTTTGCAATGGTTTTTCTTGTTTTATTTCCATTTAAATTCCTTTGATATAGTTCATGATTTCTTGTGAATAATATATTCTTTTGTAAGTTTTTTTTTTGTGCGTAAAAAGTCTCAGAGGAGAAGGTCTTTAAAGGTACACCGTTCATCCATCCATTTTCCATCACACTTATCGAAAAGCGGGGTCATGAGGAGTACTGGTGCCTATCTCCAGCTGTCTACAGGCGAGAGGCGGGGTACACCCTGGACAGGTCAACAGTGTATCGCAGGGAACACAGAGACAAACAGGACAAACAACCATTCAGGAACACACTCACACCTAAGGGGAGTTTAGAGAAGCCAATTCACCTAAAAGTCATGTTTTTGGACTGTGAGAGAAAACCAGAGTACCTGGAGAGACCCCAAGCATGCAAACTCCATGCAGAAAGACCCGGGGCCTGAATTGACCCCAGATGCGTCTTGCAGCAAAGCAGCAGTGCTACCCACTTCTCAACTGAGCAGGTTTTTCTGTTATTTTCGTGACATACGCTCAAGCAGACAGTATTTATGCATGTCAGGATAAGCAAAATGAAAGGTGCTTGTTATTTTTAATTAATAGTTTTTTCACAGTTTTTGGTTTTAATCTGGTTGGAAGTTATGTGTCCAACCAATCTTTTGATTAAACCAACCAATCTAATTTGGAAGTGTTTTTACCCAATCTTTATTGGTAAAAGGGAAAACCAATAGAAATAGGTCACTTTGGCCAAAACATTGGTTAAGCAGTACAGCAACTTTCTAAAGCTTATACGAAGTCTCAAACACACAATCAAACACCAGCTGAATGGCAGCGAAATTCCCTGAAACTCCCAGCAAAATCCCATCCAACTTCCACTCATTGGACTGACACCCTCCTTCTCCTGGGCAAGCATATTTTTTTAACTCCAACTCCCCCCTTTCACTGAATTACAGGCTCTGACCAGGAGATGGCACTACTCTTTAGCTGTTAATGTCCAAAACTCATGACAGAAAGAATATTTTAGCTTAAAGATTAATCTTTAAAAAATAATTTTAGGGGACCAGCCAAGGACCCATCAAGGAAAGTGGTAAATTTTTGACTGAATACTGCGCCTGTTTAAATGCCTTTGGAAGTTCTGGACGGAACTTGGCGATAGTGGGCTTCGGATGTAATCGAATACAGCCCCTTCACTAAATGAAGCAAGCCTTGATACGTGCTTCACAGAAACGCCACCTCCACTACTCAAACACACGCCTCTGAGCCTTGGCTGATCTCATAACATCACTAGCTACAGGGAAACTACCAGGCATCTTGGTGAAACAATGTTGGAGCAATCATTAGAATATGAAAGAAGCTAAAGTTGACTATCAATCTCCCTCAGACTGGGGCTCCATGCAAGATCTCACCTCGTGGGATCTCAATGATCCTAGCAAAGGTGAAAAATTAGCTCAGAACTACAGGGGAGGAGCTGGTCAATGACCTGAAAAGAGCTGGGACCACCGTTTCCATGGTTACTGTTGGTAAGACACTAAGAGGTACATGGTTTGGAGGGAGCTCAAACTCCATGTTTATCAGCAACAGCCCAAAAACATGGCTGATATAGAGAAGATCTGTGAGGAGGAGTGGGCCAAAATCCCTCCTGAAGTTTGTGCAGACCTGGTGGAAAAACTACAGGAAACCTTCGACCTCTGTAATTGAAAACAAAGGCTACTGTACAAAATATTAACATTGATTTTCTCAGATGTTTAAATACTTCTTTGCAGCTGTATCATACAAATAAATAGTTAGAAAAATCAGACACTGTGATTATGATTCACACCCCTCCATGACTTATAAGTGCGAGAACTTGCAAAATATTTTGTGTATTTATTGCATTTTGTATTTACTTCTATGTCCAGACTGAGCCTGGTTCTGATGCAGGTTTCTTCCTGCTGAAAGGGAGTTTTTCCTCTCCATTGTCGCTACAAGCGTGTTTGGTGTGAAGGATTGCTGAAGAGTCAACGACAAAATGCAAGCAAAAATCATCACTGCAACATCATTCAGGAGGAACGTCTCTCAAGTCGATGACTTGATGCATTCAACTGGTTTTCTTTGATAGAAACATTTCACCAATCTGCAAAGTGTCATGAAATAACATGTGTTGTGAATTTTTGCTATATAAATAAACAGCAATGAACAGAATTGAGTGAAGAGTGAACATTTTTTGTTTTGCTTGACTTACTGTACAGATCTGTATCTTTAAATAACCAAATAAGATTTAAAGATATCTAACAGGGTGACTGGTGTGGAAAATCTCAAGTTAATGTCACACACTCATTGCTGTCTACAGTAGAATTCACGATCCAAACACTTGATTTCTTCTGGCAGTTTATGATGCCAAACAACCAGAAGAAAATGAAATAAAAAAATCAGGTGTTGTTTGGCATCAGAATTGAGATGCACCTGTTCTAGAACTGTTAGGTGCAAACTCATCAAACCTTTCTGCTGAATTTATTTAGCTATTTGTGAGCAGCTGACAAGCTAGAGAGGTGTTATAGCTGAAATCTGTCTCAATATTAGAGTAACATTGTTTATTAGTCAAACTGCTTTACTTTGTTAATCTATGTAAGATTTTCCTATACAGCTTGAACTTTCTAAGGATGAAATAACATCTTTAGTAACATGCATCATTAAAGGTACATCTGTCAAAATCTTTGGTGTTTTACGAAAAGACTGGCAACACCTTTCAGTTCAGTTCAGTTTCAGTTCAGTTCAGTTTATTCGAACAACAAAACAATATAAGATGTGTAAATACAACACAACACAATGAATACATAAAACATAATAAATTGTTCGAAAAGGAATGGGACGAAGTATAAACTTTTAAGTTTCCCATCCCTAATGAATCAAGAGACCTAAGTTGCTCATTTAACTAGTTACATTCACTCTTCCATATTAATCTACCTGTTTTTTATCTTTCCTCTTCTACATATTTATCCAAAAGTAATTTTTTGTACCTTCTCTTAAACAAATTTATGTTCACACTCTGCTTTAAACACGGCTGTAGACTATTCCATAACTTCACTCCACTACTTGATATAGTCATTCTTTTCAACGCTGTTCGTACCGTCTTCGTTCTGAATACTGCATCTCCTCTAAAATTATATTTTTCATCTCGTTCTTGAAACAATTCATTTATATTTTTAGCCACTAGTTTGTTTTTTACTTTATACATTACTTGCGCTGTCTTGAATTTTACCAGGTCTGTGAATTTTAATGCATATAGCTGTATAAATAATCGATTGGTGTGCTCTCTAAATCCTACTTTGCATATTATTCTTATTGCTCTTTTTTGTAGTGTGCATATGGATTGTAATGTGCTCTTATAGATGTTGCCCCAAACTTCAACACAGTAAATCAAATATGGCAAAAACAATGAAAAATAAAGCATTTTTAGTGATTTTGGGTTCAATATATGACTCGCCCTGCTAAGAATAGCACAGCATTTGGCAAGCTTATTTTTCACATAGCTTACATGTGGTTTCCAGCATTTTTGCTGCGTTTTGACCGAGGAAACCTCCTCGGTTAGGAATTCAATCGCTCTTCTTAGTTCCTACATATCCTCAGACGCGTTCTTCCTTGGAGCCATATTGAGCCTGTATTCACAAAGAGTTCTAAAGGTCTAAAAGCAAGTAGTCATTAGCTCATTAGTTGGAGTGACTCACTACCTTTACAATTAGACTTATATTTTAGGAAATTTTTGTATTCTTTTTTCTAAATAATGACAATTTACAGCACAAAATGAATGAAAAAAGAATACTCATTCATCCAAAACTACTTTGTGGTATTGAATACTCATAACAAAATAAAAAAGAATGCAACCATGTAGGAATACGTTATCTCTAAACTAAGTTCATAAGTCTAAGTTGCATGTTGATTAATTAAAAGACCTCAGTGATAGAGGTTTGTGATGTGAAAAAACATATATATATACGAGAGTCGCTCGATAATAATAGAGATCTGTAATTTTTATCATAGGTGCACTTCAACTATGAGAGACAAAATGAGAAAATGTGATAGCCTGGATTTATTTTCTCATTTTGTCTCTCATAGTTGAAGTGCACCTATGATAAAAAATTACAGATCTCTATTATTATTCTAAGTACTAGAACTTGCACAACCATATATATATATATATATATATATTTATATATATATATATATATATATATATATATATATATATATATATATATATATATATATATAAATAATCCGCATCATGTCTCCTCCTAGTGCGCAGGTGGTGGATGTGCTGTCTGACTTCATTCAGATGACACCGTTTCAACCCACCTCCAGCCCCCCTTCCACCTTCGTAGTTTAAGCTTCATCAGAGTGTCATTCCTCCCGGAGTCTTACTGTGTTCCTTATCTCATCTCAACCAGCCTGGCAGAAGACCGCCATGTTGAGCCTGGTTCTGCCAGAGGTTTCTTCCCAACGGGGAGTTTTTCCTCTCCACTGTCGCTTCATGCTTCGTCATCATGGACAGGTTCTCCAACCTGTGTTATCCAACTGGACTTCCATCTTCCAGGTCCCTGAGTGAAGCTCTAGTATCAGCTCACGCAGTCCGATGGATCTCCCCATAAAGCTCAGCAGACCGTCTCACTAACCAGCAGTCTACAGACTGACCAACTTCATCTATCTCCACTCCACCACCAGTTTCAGGCCTGGGGGGAAACAGCCCTATTCTTTGCTCCTGATCATGCATATCTATCAAAATTCAGCGCTATATTCCTGCCGAGGTCTGAGCGCCAAAGACAAAGTGATTGTATCAATAAATTTCTCCTAATTGTCTTTTCTCTTTGTGTGAGTTTTTCAGATTGAAATGTATATCATGTGCAATTTATCAGAGCAAGTGATAAATGGTAAATGCTGTGTAAAACTAAGCTAAATTGGTTATTTAGATTTGCTTAGATAAGATTGCTGTCACTAGGATAAAGACTAATAATGCAGGAAAAGGGGTATATAATTTAAATGAAATAAAATTTTCTGTTTTAAAAAAGGGAAAATTGTGATGCATTATTTGCTCTGACCAGTAAGGAGCGTACACCAGATCAAACAGAGTGCTGTTCTTCTTTTCTTTTTCACATTATACATAAGTTTTCTTCATATTTTAATTATGAACAGTTTTTTCTATAATTGTTGGTTCTATTTGTTGGTAAAAAGCCAAAAAAGTTTGTGAACCTCTGTTATTTACTGCAATTCCAGGTTTGAATCCTGTGAGGTCAGTTCACCTTCTAATGAATAAAACCAATGATGCCTAGAAAATATACATTCTTTATTTTTTGATAACTACATTTAAATGGATACGAGTGGCTGCAATCTGCAGTTATACCACGAGATGTCCCTATTGTTCTTCTAAAAACCTTCCCTTTCTGATTTTCAAGCTAACAGTTTATGGTGGAAAGGCAGAGTATCCTGTGGCTGGGTCATAGTGAAAAGCAACAAGGCATGACCTTCTTTCTACCACTTCTAACCACAGTGTTCAAATCAACCTTAAAGCAGGAGTTTTCTCTAAGTTTGGGCTCTAATGTGGGGGTTTGGGTTGTCAGTCAGGTGATGCAGGATGCTCTCCTGGCTTACCAGTGTGTGCTTGATGTAAGTAGGCTGCAGGTGGACTGAATAAATAGACCCTTTTATCAAGGACTAGATTATGTAATCTGTTCTAGTGCTACATACAGGTGCAGCAAGAATTTTCACATTAGATGGCATTTTCCTTGATGGGCCCTTGGCTGGTCCTTAGTTGGCCCCCTACAATTCCTTTTTAGACATCATTCTTTGTACTGAAATATTCTTTCTGTCATGATTTCTGGACATTAAGATCTAAAGAGAAGCATCATCTCCTGGTCAGAGCCTGTAATTCAGTGAAAGGGTGGAGTCAGAGTATAAAAATATGCAAGAGGAGGTCCAGTGGCTGGAAGTTGGAGGGGATTTTGCTGGGAGTTGCAGGGAAGTGGGTTGCCATCCGGCTGGCAAAGATTGAGAAGGGACATTTTTAATGACTGCTACTGTATGCTCCCATCACTTCTGTAGCTTTTGCTTTTACTGTAGTTCACATTCTTTTCTTTTTTTTTTTTTTTTTTGTGATACTCATTTCCAGTGAAAATCTTGTTCTATCTATAAAAAAAAAATAAAAAAGATTTTTTACAGGCCCAACAATATGAGGCGTAGACCAAGACAGAGCAGAAAACTGTTTTGCTAAAAGTTAAACTTAAGGATAAAAAAGATCAGAAAATGTTTCATTACAAATAGGAAAGTAAAAGTATTAAGTATATTTACATTAGTTCCTTTCCATTTGAACAAAGTTAACACAATAGCCATCTTGCAGAACAACATGCATCTATAACTGAGATGTATGCCTGAGAAAACAAAACAAGTAAGCCTTTTTCAGATTGTTTATTCAGTTACATTTAAAATAATAAATTATGAAAGTATAAAATCTGTCAAACCAAATGGAAAAAATTCTTTAAAAAAAAAAATCTAAAATACTCTAGTCTGTCAATTTTTTTTTAATATTACAATTTGAAAAAAAAAAGATTTGAAAAATAATCAGAGAAAGAAAAGTTCCACCAAACCCCTTTTTTTGTTGAAATGTTTTTCTTTTTCCAATTTTAATTTTTATTAATTATATTGTTTTTCAATTTTTCCTGTATGAAATCAGAAATTTTGTCTAATTTCTCTTTACAAAACATGTTCTTTGCTTGCAATAATAATGGAATAAAATTCCCTCCATTTATTTATAGTTGTGTATGTGGGTTTCTTGTTATGACATGTTAACTATCTAATACTGATGTTCTTTTTTATGTCCAACAGATTAAAGTAAACAGTCAGGTTCTGGTTCTTGCACAGGTGCATACACACCCCCACACATAGAGCGAACAGTTCCTCGAGCACAATTACAACGTGTGCCGTCATTCGGCCTCTTTGATGGTTGTCATGGAGATGTCATTGATAAGCTGGATGAAATTATTTTTCCTTTCTGAGCGGAACTATTGAAAGTCCTCCGTGTCTACTTTCACCATTAGCGAGCCTTTGCTGAATTAGAGTCCCTATAATGAAAAGACAAACCGGCGATGCAGCAGAGTTGGGTTGCTATAGTGCTTCACCTTGTGCGTTCATCTCTGTGAACCTTTCCTGTTTTGCCTCCCTGCAACTCTTCCCGAGCTGCTGCTGCTGCTGTGATGGATTAACCATTTCTTAGACCTGCCTGACAACAAGCCTTCTATCTCTCTCTTTCATCACTTTCTTTGTCCAAGGAGAGAAGTCAGTCTGCACAACCTTGACTGCTGTTGCTAGTGTCTCCTTTCACTTAGTGTGACACATACATTCATCAACTCGTCAGTTACCGCTCTGCACCAGGAGAGTGGATTTCTGACTGACTGAAAACTGGTGAGTGGGACACACACGAGTAGCTGTTATTCATGAACTTTACAACTTAATATACCTTTTCTCTTATATGGCTTAGTTATTCCCGGTGCCAAATTGTTGAACATATTACTGAAGGTGTTGTTCTTGCAGAGAAGCTATGATAATAATGTGGTATATTCTAGTTTTTTTCATGATTTCTAACAGAAGCATCTGCCGAATGGATATGGGAAAATAATCTGTGTGCAGAAAAACACACATGGAGTTTGTCTGTTCCTCTGCAGTATAAATGTTAAGCTAATTATGATCTGGTGAAGTCATATTATTCATCTGCCTTGTGTCAACTGTGTATGCTTTATAAGAGCAAAGAATGGCTGTAATCGTCACTATCTGTGGTGAAAAGTAAATATAAGGAAAAGCAAACAGGTGGCATTATGGTAGATTGCATGTTATATTTGGCAAACTTTGTGTTTTGCAATAAAAATATCTTGAGCTGTCCTCTGGGGTGTGACATAAGCATTTCACTCTGTATTTTTGTCTTTCTTATGTAATTTTAAAATAAGCTGTACCCATGTATTTTATACCAGTTTGTAGTTTTACACCTTCATATTATTTTTCTTCTAACCCTTTTCATGCTTCAATCATTTCTAAAGCATTTGGGATGGTATGGTAAAGGACTTGATGGGAATCAGGAGACATGACGAAGATGGAATGAACACATCTGCCTCGGATGGCTTTAGATAAATGGTTGAGGCCCACTTCTCAATGCATCTGATGCAGTAGTGTGCATAGTTGTAAAATGTGTGATTTCTTCTCTTTTTGCACAATCTGCTGATGTCAGTGTCGCAAGTGTTTTACGATATAAAAGTTGCATTCAGGCAAAAACATATTTATTTAGAAATCAAAAGAGTTTCTTCAATTTAACTAACACTCACATCGTTGAATTAGACAAAATAAGTATTTAATTAACTATTTTAATTTCAATTCAGTTTATTATACAAAGCCAATTCACAACGCATATCAAATCAAAGCACTTTACAAAGATTATTCAATTAAGTCACAGTCAGAGAAAACACTGAAAAACAGGCTGAGCTCGAACAGCTATAAAAAATGTTTTCTACCTTTAGAAATTTTAGGAATCACTAGTAAACCTGCAGGCCAAGAGAAATATGCTCTGTTAGGAACATAAGGAATGATCAAATTTCTTTGGCATTTAAAGCTTTATATGTGAGAAGGATGATTTTAAATTCTAAGAAGAGAATCTAGGATAGGAGAGATATGGCTGCAGCATTTTTTTATCAGCAATATAATACCATAAACATACAACACCATCACTAAAATTTAATACATTTGATTTTGCTGTGTAGCTTACCACCATCAATGTGTGAATGGATTTTTTTTAAACTAAGTTTTCCTGAATTGCATTCTCGCCAGTTTGCAATTAACACATTACATTCTCTTCACTTCTTGGGGTTGGGCTTTCATCTGGAACGAGTGGCCAAGACAATTTCCTATTGGTCTGCATGGTGGTTAGCAACCACATTTTATTAAGCTTGAAATACCATTTAAAAATAATGCATTCATAAAACTCAATCTGAAGGCATAGTGACAGTACGACATTGTCACTAAGAAAAATTTGAAGAAAAAAAAATGATTTCAAAATGTGTCCAAAAAAATATGAAAAAAAAAACTTATAAAACTTTTTTTTGTGGTTGTTGCTTCAAATTTCCAATTTCAATATGTTCTTGAAGAAAAGAAAAAAAAAACACTCCCTACAAATGTTTCCTCCCAGTCCATCTCTATTGACGGTTATACTTATGGTCTGTCTTTCCGATTCTACCGGCATGCACTTTCATACCACCTGCAGAATAATAAGAGACTTCTTTGGGTCAAGTGATGACATGTTGTGATTTTTGGGTACTTTTCTTTAGTGCCTTGTAAGCAGAATATGCATTTATATGATAACTGCCTCATTTTTGTATGGTAAAAAGACAAATCAGTTATACCCTGTACCTTTAAACTGTCTCACATCCACATTTTCCTCCAGGACCTTTATGTCAGTTAATAATAAGATTAGCAGTTTACCTTATAAAGTATAACTATGCCTGTTTTGGATAATAAACATGCAGGCAGGAGAGGTTAAAGATGCTTAATCCCGCTATCTTATTAGAGCTTTTGTGATTGTGTGTGTCTAGTAGTGGATCAAACAGCACAAAGTTCCTCCAAAATCTCCTTTTTATATTGTCTTTATATATAGTTTCGGAACCTACCCATTTAACGGTGCATAATCATGTTATATGCCTATGAAAAAGACCAAAAACCATTTGATCATGAAAACTTATTTTTGTTCTTTATTTCCACATTTTACTGGGATATGCTAAGTGGCTTAGCCACAGCAGGGTACTCCCCTGTTTCCCCACTGTGCACATGCTCAGTATGATCCTTTGTAATTTGAAATATAAAGAAAGGTCTCTATTTGCTAAGAAACAGAGCAAAATGAAGCATAAAATACAAAAAAAAAACAAATATACCAGTAGAATGTGGTAATCTTTCACAAAACACTTTTCATACAGAGACACTGAGATAAAAATGTAACATGGACTTTTAAGGGCTATGATACACTATATTGCCAAAAGTATTTGCTCACCTGCCTTGACTCACATATGAGCTTAAGTGACATCCCGTTCCTAATCCATAGGGTTCAATATGACGTCGGTCCACCCTTTGCAGCTAGAACAGCTTCAACTCTTCTGGGAAGGCTGTCCACAAGGTTTAGGAGTGTGTTTATGGGAATTTTTGACCATTCTTCCAGAAGCGCATTTGTGAGGTCGCACACTGATGTTGGACGAGAAGGCCTGGCTCTCAGTCTCCGCTCTAATTCATCCCAAAGGTGTTCTATCGGGTTGAGGTCAGGACTCTGTGCAGGCCAGTCAAGTTCATCCACACCAGACTCTGTCATCCATGTCTTTATGGACCTTGCTTTGTGCACTGGTGCACAGTCATGTTGGAAGAGGAAGGGGCCAGCTCCAAACTGTTCCCACAAAGTTGGGAGCATGGAATTGTCCAAAATGTCTTGGTATGCTGAAGCATTCAGAGTTCCTTTCCTTGGAACTAAGGGGCCAAGCCCAGCTCCTGAAAAACAACCCCACACCATAATCCCCCCTTCACCAAACTTTACACTTGGCACAATGCAGTCAGACAAGTACCTCCTGGCAACCGCCAAACCCAGACCCGTCCATCAGATTGCCAGATGGAGAAGCGCGATTCGTCACTCCAGAGAACGCGTCTCCACTGCTCTAGAGTCCAGTGGCGGCGTGCTTTACACCACCGCATCCGACGCTTTGCATTGCACTTGGTGATGTATGGCTTGGATGCAGCTGCTCGACCATGGAAACCCATTCCATGAAGCTCTCTGCGCACTGTTCTTGAGCTAATCTGAAGGCCACATGAAGTTTGGAGGTCTGTAGTGATTGACTCTGCAGAAAGTTGGCGACCTCTTCGCACTATGCGCGTCAGCATCCGCTGACCCCGCTCCGTCAGTTTACGTGGCCTACCACTTCGTGGCTGAGTTGCTGTCGTTCCCAAACACTTCCATTTTCTTATAATACAGCTGACAGTTGACTGTGGAATATTTAGGAGCGAGGAAATTTCACGACTGGATTTGTTGCACAGGTGGCATCCTATCACAGTTCCACGCTGGAATTCACTGAGCTCCTGAGAGCGACCCATTCTTTCACAAATGTTTGTAAAAACAGTCTGCATGCCTAGGTGCTTGAATTTATACACCTGTGGCCATGGAAGTGATTGGAACACCTGATTCCAATAATTTGGATGGGTGAGCAAATACTTTTGGCAATATAGTGTATTTTAAATATGTTGAGCTTTTTTTTTTTTTTTTTTTTTTTACATATTTCATTGTTGTAAGGCACATTTACAACATTAATGTCCCAGTACAGCCAAGACCCACGGCTGTATCGTGCCGCACACACATTGTTTATCGCAGCCAAGGCCTGATAAAGCCCAGAGTGCAGAAAACAATAGCGACAATTAAAGTTCAGCCTTAGTGCTTTAATGAATGACTGACTTGTGCAGCCAAGCAACAGCAAAGGAAAGATTGAAGTGATGACCAAATAAGGAACATAATGATTAAAGGCGCACCACCTCCAGCTCTTCTGTTGAACACTGTGCAGGTGGTGTTTTGTACGCAGCTGTTGACAGAAACGTTTAGCATCTCATAGAAGCAGCAGGATGAAAGATTGACATTTGTTAATATCCAAGTCAGTGTGCTAAGCTTAATGCCATCAACTGCAGTTCAAGGGAAGAAAAGCGGAAAAATCTGACATTATGTCCACCTCCAGGTCATTTAATGCCTGTAACAGTGGCTTTAAATAGTATCCATTAAGGAAAAGATCAGGTTTTTGGGCTAATAAAAGATTATGATGAAAGCCTTAAACAATATTTCTGCTAGATTTAGCTTAGCTAACGCAAAGCCAAACCAATCCAACATTACTCTCTCCTGAAGATATTATTGTATTTATTTACAAGTATTTATGGCCTCACTGTGAAGATGAAAAGGAAACTTCTACATCTCCAGCTTTCAAGCAGACATGAAAAGATTTGGGAGCAAAACTAACTGAAGGTACACTGCTCAAAAAAATGAAGGGAACAGTCAAATAACACATCCTAGATCTGAATGAATGAAATATACTCACTGAATACACATAAAATCATCAATGTATATCCCATTTATGAATTAAGTGATTGTTGCATTTGGAGTCACAAAAAACTAAGGTGCAAAAACACACTACAGGCTGCTCCAACTTTGATGTAATGTCCTTAAAACAGATCATAATGAGGCTCAATAATGTGTTTGGCCTCCACATGCCTGTATGACCTCCCTAGAATGCCTGGCCAATTCTTGGACAGTTTGTAGTGCAATATGACATTGGTGGATGGATTGGAACATGTTGTCCCAAATTTGCTCAATCGGATTCAGGTCTGGGGAACGGACATGTCCGTCCATAGGTTAAATGCCTTCATCTTGCAGGAACTGTTGACACCTTCCAGCAACATGAGGTCTAGCAATGTCCTGCATTAGGATGAAACCAGGGCCAACCGCACCAGAATATGGTCTCACAAGAACTCGGAGGATCTCATCTTGGTACCTCATAACAATGATGCTACCTCTGTTGAGTACATAAAGGGCCGTGCCGCCCTCCAGAGAAATGCCACCCCACAACATTACTGACCCACTGCCAAAAGGATCATGCTGAAAAATGTTGCAGGTAGGAGATCGCTCTCCACTGTGTCTCCAGACTCTGTCAGGTCTGTCACATGTGCTCAATGTGAACCTGCTATCATCTGTGAATAGCACAGGGCGCAAGTGGTCAATTAGCCAAAGCTGGTGTTTTCTGACAAATGCCAAGCATCCTGCATGATGTTGGGCTGTGAGCAAAACCCCCATCTGCGGACATCAGCCCTCATGGAATCAGTTTCTAACCGTTTGTGCAGACACAAGCACATTTGTAGCCTACTCAAGATCATTTTTCAGGGCTCTGGCAGTGCCCCTCCTGTTCCTCCTCGTACAAAGGCAGAGGCAGTGGTCCTGCTGCTGGGTCATTGCCGTCCTACGGCCTCCTCCACATCACCTGGTGTACTGACCTGTCTCCTGGTAGTGCCTCCGGCCACTGGACACTACGCTGACAGACACAGCAAACCTTATTGCCACAGATCTGATTGATCCATCCTGGATGAGCTACACTACGATCCACTTGTGTGGTTTAGAGTCTGTCTTGTGCTATCATGGACATGAAAGTAACACCATTTAAAATCTGACCAAAACAGCCAGAAAGCACAGGTACTGAGAAATGGTCTGTGGTCCCCACCTGCAGAACCACTCCATGATTGAGTGTGCCTTGCTATTGTCAATAATTTCCACCTGTTGTCTATTCCATTTGCACAACAGTGTGTAAAACTGTTTATCAGTCAGTATTGCTTCCCCTGTGGACAGTTTGATTTCACAGAATATTACTTTAATTGAAATTATATTGTGTTGTTTACGTGTTCCCTTTACTGTTTTTGAGCAGTGTAAGAAAAACATTGAATGAAATATTATGTTCTCATTACCTTTGCTTGACTGCAGGCATGCTGTTCTCTTGATTATGCACAGCTTTTTTCTATGCATAAAATTGCATTGGTTATTATGCCTCAGAGTTTTAGTTTGGTTCAATCACACCAGAGCACAATCTGCTAAAAATATAGTACTGCAGATGCTTTTTTAAAATCCCTTCACTGTGGCTCTAGATATCACGATTCAATGTTTTCTATAAATATTACTGATTAGTTGGTATTTTCCTCTTTACTGGTATTGTTATACAATAAGGACTTTTAGAGTCTTTCTGACATCTTGGGAATCTAATGTTAAAATAAACATATTAAGTGAATTTTACTCCATTATTGCTGCAATTTAAAAAAAATATTTGATAACTAAAATCAACCCAGAAAGGAAACTTTGCATGTAACTTAGCTTGAGAAGCGAAGATGAAATTCTGTTTGTCTGCATGGACATTAGCGGCAACATTTTATTGGTCAAAAGTGAGTGTTTGTATTTGGCTTGAAGTGAAAAATATGATTTTGGAAAAAGAGAACAATTTGTAAAATTCAATCTGAAATAGAGAAAAGTGAAAAAATAAAATAAATTAATTAATAATAATAAATTAACTATACCAAATCTGAAACTAATACTGAAAATTTTTAATAAAAAAATAAAATGCAAAATAATAATAAAAATTTGTTTAAAAAACAGGGGGGAAAAAAATGTTTCTCTGACCTTTTTTATAATAAAGTTTTTCAAAATGTTACTTTTGGATTGCATCTTTTTTCTTTACAAAACATGTTCTTTGCTCATAAAAAATGGAACAAAATTCACTCCCTTTTCTGCAAAGGGCAGAAAAATCCTAGCATTGGTGAAGTATTTAGTAATACATTTTGGGTCAAAAATATACCACAACTATACGTAAACTTCTCATTGGATGTGGTCTGCCTATGCTGCGGATGAGTCAGAGCGTCCACCATGTTGAATGCGGCAAATCTGTTGAGACATTTAAACAGTATCAGAGGGACTATAATCTCAGAATACGTTATGTTTGCAATATTTTTATTTTTGTAATATTACAAATTTATTTTTCACACCCCTTTGGCTTCATTCTCCTGACTGTATTCTCATAACAAATAGAAATAATTAAAAGAATCTAACCTGGCCCCATTTCTCCAGGAATGAAATACTTCCGCAAACTGTGACTATTTTGGAAATGTTCCCCCAAATTCTGTTAATATGACGTTTTTCCTCTTAATTTTACCACTTTTTTTTCCTTTATTGTCCTAGGACATTTTTTCCTCATATTAGTAATATTATATCTATGTCTCTGTTCCTAATCTGTGTCTAAAACAGATCTAAAAAGGGATCACATGTGATGCAGTGTTATGAAAAAATGAAGACCAGAATGTATATACACACACACACACATATATATACAGTATATATACAGTGGGGCAAAAAAGTATTAAGTCAGCCACCAATAGTGAAGTTCTCCCACTCAAAAAGATGAGAGAGGCCGGTAATTTTCCTAATAGATATACCTCAACTACGATAGTCAAAATGAGAAAAAAAAATCCAGAAAATCACATTGTCTGATTTTTAAAGAATTTATTTGCAAAATATGGTGGAAAATAAGTATTTGGTCAATAACAAAAGTTCATCTCAATACTTTATTATATACCCTTTGTTGGCAATGACAGAGATGACACGTTTTCTGTAAGTCTTCACAAGGTTTTCACACACTGTTGCTGGTATTTTGGCCCATTCCTCCATGCAGATCTCCTCTAGAGCAGTGATGTTCGGGAGCTGTCGCTGGGCAACACAGACTTTCAACTCCCTCCAAAGATTTTCTATGGGGTTGAGATCTGGAGACTGGCTAGGCCACTCCAGGACCTTGAAATGCTTCTTACGAAGCCACTCCTTCGTTACCCGGGCGGTGTGTTTGGGATCATTGTCATGCTGAAAGACCCAGCCACGTTTCATCTTCAATGCCCTTGCTGATGGACGGAGGTTTTTTACTCAAAATTTGACGATACATGGCCCCATTCATTCTTTCCTTCACACGGATCAGTCGTCCTGGTCCCTTAGCAGAAAAACAGCCCCAAAGCATGATGTTTCCACCCCCATGCTTCACTGTAGGTATGGTGTTCTTTGGATGCAACTCAGCATTCTCTCTCCTCCAAACACGACGAGTAGAGTTTTTACCAAAAAGTTCTATTTTGGTTTCATCTGACCATATGATATTCTCCCAGTCATCGTCTGGATCATCCAAATGCTCTCTAGCAAACTTGAGACGGGCCTTGACATGTACTGGCTTAAGCAGGGGGACACGTCTGGCACTGCAGGATTTTAGTCCCTGGCGGCGTAGTGTGTTACTGATGGTAGCCTTTGTTACTTTGGTCCCAGCTCTCTGCAGGTCATTCACTAGTTCCCCCCGTGTGGTTCTGGGATTTTTACTCACCGTTCTTGTGATCATTTTGAACCCACGGGGTGAGATCTTGCATGGAGCCCCAGATCGAGGAAGATTATCAGTGGTCTTGTATGTTTTCTATTTTCTAATAATTGATCCCACAGTTGATTTCTTCACACCAAGCTGTTTACCTATTGCAGATTCAGACTTCCCAGCCTGGTGCAGGTCTATAATTTTGTTTCGGGTGTCCTTTGACAGCTCTCTGGTTTTGGCCATGGTGGAGTTTAGAGTGTGACTGTTTGAGGTTGTGGACAGGTGTCTTTTATACTGATAACGGGTTCAAACAGGTGCCATTAATGAAGGTAACGAGTGGAGGACAGAGGAGCCTCTTACAGAAGAAGTTACAGGTCTGTGACAGCCAGAAATCTTGCTTGTTTGTAACTGACCAAATACTTATTTTCCACCATATTTTGCAAATAAATTCTTTAAAAATCAGACAATGTGATTTTCTGGATTTTTTTTTCCTCATTTTGTCTCTCATAGTTGAGGTATATCTATGATGAAAATTACCGGCCTCTCTCTTCTTTTTGAGTGGGAGAACTTGTGCTATCTGTGGCTGACTAAATACTTTTTTGCCCCACTGTATATATATATATATATATATATATATATATATATATATATATCTTAGCCACTATTGAATACATCAGACATCTCGGTCCAGAATAGTGCAGTCCTTAAGCTACCAGGGGACCTGAGCTTGGAGGAAAAAGGGGGGAAGAGTTTATATATATATATATATAAATATAAATATATATATATATATATATATATATATATATATATATATATATATATATATATATATATATATATATATATATATATATATATATATGTGTGTGTGTGTGTGTGTACTGTCCACATTGTAGATGTATGTGAATGTGTTCCAGCTTTTATGACTCATGTAGTAAAATACTTTTTTTAACCCTCAGAGGCATTGGTGCCATCTTATGTAGTCTAATTGAGAGAACCAAGGACAAACAGCACAAAGGCTGATAGAGTGCGACTGCCGCAGCAGCCATAGAGCTGCTAAACTGATTCTGTCTGCATAGATACAAAACAAGCATTTAGCATTATTGTCTTTTCTATTATGTGTCAGAGTGAACATATTCAGACATATAGCCTAAGAAAGTAAGAAAATTTTGGGGGTTTTAAAGGCGTGCAAAAAAATTCATACACATAAATACATTTTATTGGAATCTTCGGTGAAAGAACAAGACATAGAGGTATAAAACTGGGAAGTATAAAGGAAAATATACATGATTTAAAATATCTTATTTTACAAATAAACAGCTGAAAAGTAGGGAGGTGTTCAACACCCTTTTCTTTGAGGCTCGTTTTGAATATGTCAAATTGTTGCTCCTATCCTTGACCCTCCACAGGGTCAACAGTAAGAAAACCGACTGCTGTATTAAATCCAGATAGCTTTGTCTTGTGGACAACGATAAAGGACACACACAGGAATTAAAGTAATTAAGTTATAGGATTTAAAATAAATCCATTATACAAAATGTAATCTATACCCTTTCAAGTTGATCACTTATTAATTTAATTTCTTGTGTTTTTACAATCTTGTGTTGTTGCACTATATTAATACTGTAGAGGTTGCTTAAAACATTTACTCAGTAGTTGTCTCTCTGTTTGAGAAATTTGTTGCCACCCATATGTTTGGTTACATCTGCATCTCCTGGGCAGAAACTCAGAGTTTACTGAAGTAAACCTGCCACTGACCAGGTTAGTTTTGGGGAGAAAGTTACCATGGCGACTGAAACAGAGGTTGAGGAAACTCTCTTTGTGATCCAGAAAAGTCAGAACTTCCTTGTTTTCAGGTTTAGGAACTTAGAGTTTTCGATAAACCCGCTTCATGAAACTGACCCCTGACCTCATCACTCTTGTGTTTGCAATACTGTGGTTATGTCAAGCATGGGAAATTTGCTCATTTTTCCACTCCCTCTGTGTCACTATTATGTATGTAGGTACCAAAGTGTGGTACTTTTTTATTTTACACGAAAAGGTGCGCAGTAGTACTGACAGAATCTGTCTGGTACCTATCAAAGGTACATAGTTATTTTTATGTCTTTACCAAAAATACCAAAATCCAGTTGTTTATGATGAAAAAAGGTCATACACTCCAACCCTCCATCCTGATAGTTTTTTAATCGTCCATTTTGAGCCCACATATAACCTCAGCAATGGGCATGCAGAGCTGACATAAACAGATGTGGCGCCATCTTCTGGCAGCGCGACTAAACTACCAGAAAGATTACGTGGTGGCCTTTGACACAGCTACCTAATAAGTCCCGACCAAGCTGACTGTGGTGCAATGCCTCACCCAAAACTGACCGCTTGCCATGGTCAAAGATTAACCTTACCTGCTCCTATTTCAAGTTCCAATGAGTGTTTCTCTGTCTCTCAAAAGGAGTAGTACTATAACAGGAACTTGGAGTACAGCAAAGTATAGTCATTTGCTGGGGAAATTTTTACTTTACAAATAATTGCTAGTGTTGCACCAATACTGATACCAGTATTAGGCGGGGCCCCAATCCAGCACTAAAATGGTGGTATCGGTATCGGCGAGTACCAACTAATAGGGCACCAATACCATTTTGAGAGCTAAAAGTTTAACTATTATCAGCCATTCCAGGTAGGCAATAAAACCTTCTATTGGATTCTCTTTGTATTAGTCTTTTTCCTGCTTCACAAAGGTAGGCAGCAGCTTGATAAAGCCATGATGGTAATTATTTTACATCCAAGTAGTGTGCAGTTCTTCATATATACACACACATCAATTTCAAACAGATGGTATCGTTATGGTATCGGTATCGTCCAATACTGTCCAGCCGGGTATCGGGTATCAGTATCAGGGCGAAAATATGGCACAGGCGCAACACTAATAACTACCATGGTTGATATGTTCAGTCTTAACAATACAGCCATTCAAGGTCATTACAAATAAGACGTGATCTCTAGGTCATACTAATCCAATCAAGATAAGACTTAAAAACATAGCTAACATCAGTAGAACTATTAGCAAGGACCTGTATTCATGTGTCTGTCAACTTTGCGGCAACATCAGAAATATATAGTGAAGCTTTAGTGAACTCCAGTAATCAGCAACTTGAGTTTCATTACTCTTGGAATCAAACATCTTGCGCTCTTTTATTACTTGATCTTGGGCTTTCTTCATTTTTCCCCAACTATGCTGGGAGTTAAACACTTGCTGCCTCCATTGCTTTGGCTTTTTCACCAATTGTATGCATACACAGTGACGTAACCCCAGTCACATGGTGTTGTTATGGGAAATAGATAGCATTTATTGTCACTGAACAAAATTCAACGAAATTTCCATTGCAGCTCCCGTGCAAAAGGTCAAATATATACAGTACAGACAAGCAAACACACAACAATAATAATAACAACATACACAACTAAATCAACTAAAGGCACTCAGCCATGCCAAAGAAGCAGCAGCAGGTCCAATCATGGCAAAACACAGAAAATGTGACAGTGCAAGGTGCAGAACAGTATGGCTGTGTGTGTGTGTGGGGAGGGGGGGGGGGGGGGGGGGGAGGGGGGGGGATATGTATGTGTGTCTGCGAGGTTATGATATGTGTGGGAGGGGGAGACGGCAAGGAGTAATGGCTCTGACGGCTGTGGGGAAAAAACTGTTTCTATATACACGGAGAGGCTACATTTTCTAACAAACTGAGCAAATCTAAAGTTTTAAGGTGCATTCCGACCACACATGGAGTGTGAGCAGCAAGGGCCGTGGATTTACATGGCATATCTACTGTATGTAAGCCTCACAGGAAAAGGCAGTGTAGCTACCAGCATGAATCCCACATCAGTGCTTGGCTCTCACATCATGCTACAAGGTAGAAATCAGTTGTTGTCAAACAGTGGCCCTGCATGGAGAGAGTAGAGCAGTGACCGCTGAAGTTGAAATCTGAACTTTTCTGTGATATTGCATCACGGCAACTACTCAGGGACTGGTTGTAATTGTGATGTAGGTTAAAGAAGTGCAGCTGACACAAAGCTTTTTTCAGTAAAAATGCAATATATAGAAAATTATTTTGAAAAAAATGAAAAGGAATGTTCTTTAGAGGTTTTTAGGTAGCTTTATTTTCATTTTTTTTTTTTCATTTAGTCCCTAGAAGGGCTGTTCGTCGTGCTCCTTTACCTCCATCTCAGACTGTTACTGCCACTCCCAAGCACTGCTGCTTTCTGAGCGGGTAGATCTACACATGTTCCAAAGATGGTTTTGGTAATCAAATAGAAGTACCACAGAATTCAAACAAAATCTAGTAGCAGCTCTGGATGAACCAAAGTGATCTGCTTATTCAGGGCCTCTGGGGCTTTTCCAGAAATTGATGGTCTTTCCAAACCGAGTCAAAAATGTGAGAACAATTTAGCAGCAGTAATGTTAAAATTCACCTGTGATTTTATTCTGAAATGCTGCCATTGAGCTCTTGACATATCATATTATGCAATAACTTTAAATTTGGAAACAAGCACAGCACTACTATTAGTCGGATGGTGAAGTCATCAACTCAAACAAAAATCATTATAAAACCAAATAAGCACAAAAAACTGTTTTACCTGCAGGATTAAGTAGCACTAAATGAGCACATAATTCTCATTCAATTTGGAGCTTGAAGGGAGGATGTCTGAGATCTGGATGGCCTAAGAGATAATCTTTAATATCTCTTAAACAAAAGTTGCACATGTGATCGTTTTTTTGCTATTTATCTACCTTTTGATTTCTGCAAGGATCATTTTAAGTGCACACATGTGCACTAACGTATGCACTAACCATATATGATGATATGCACTATGCTTACTTTTTTTCACATAGGTGGAGTGTCGGCTTTACACAGCCGGTGCTCCTCCTATCGCGTGGCCCCGGATGAAAACACTGCAAAGCGGTGAACTCCTGGTTGTGCTCGGAGAAATTGCCGCACAGAATGCACCTTTAGAGAGAATAACAATTACAACACCAGCAGGGCATCATATAGTGTCTGTTGTCGGAAAATTTTTATCTCTTCTATTATATATTAATTGATACTATTTACTAACTATACAAGTTTTCACTCAGTCTGTTTCACTTTCAAGGCCAGACAATTCTATTCAGGATGGTGTTTGTAGACCAGACAGAGCTTCTTCCCATAACAAACCAGATTCTTTTTCAAGGTTTATTCATTATTAATTCTTGTTACTGTTTAACCAAAGTGTGTGTAATTTGTTTTGACTCTGACTACTTTCCATTGTTGTAAGGGGGGACGAACCCTGCCCAGATCAGAACAGAGCAGAATGCGGTGCCATAAAGGCTGTATGATGAACTGTTCTCTCTTTGCAAAGATATTAATAAATGTGCCGATTGAGTGAAATCCCTCGATCTCCATTTATTTAACTAGGATGAACAGTTGAATACTTTTTTCCAAAAACAGTGTCATAAAAATGTTGTATGCAACCATAGAGAGTTACTGGCATATACATTTGAGTAAAGTTAAATAATGTGCATAAGCAATGGTAAAGTACTGAATTAGGCACAGACAACATGAACTGTAAATGATAACAATACATTTTATTAGACTGATGTAAAAGTAGTGTTCTTGTCCCTGAATTATTTTCTGATATCTTTTTGCAATTGTCCACAGAAATCTTTCCTGCATCTTCAAAAATCCTAAACTTGGATCAGGACGGATGGAGGCAGAAGTCTGCAATTCTGGCATATCTATGGATTCAGGTAACCCTTTGCTAAGAGCTGTTTTCCTCAGAAGGCTGAGGCTCACAAGACTGCTCTTAGAGGGCGGGGCTTACATCAACGAGAGTGACAGCCAAGGACAGACCCCCCTAATGGTGGCATGTAGGACTAAGCATACTGACGCCCAGAGCGCCAGTCGGACTAAGCTGATCCAGTTTCTTCTGGAGAGAGGGGCAGATCCTAACATTCAGGATAAGGACGGACGCTCTGCGCTGATGCACGCCTGCCGGGAGCAGGCCGGCCCTGAGGTGGTATCTCTGCTTCTTTCCGGTGGGGCAGACATCAGCTTAGAGGACCAGTCTGGGACATCAGCGCTGGTTTATGCAGTCATGGCTGAAGACTTGAAGGTGCTCAAACTTCTGCTCGACACATGCAAGGCAAAGGGGAAGGAGGTGATCATTATTACCACAGATACATTTCCGAATGGAAACCTGTCAGCTAAGCAGTGCCTCAGCATGCCTGCTGCTGATGCTGTTGAAGAGATGGATCCAATTACAGAAGCAGCTCCAGCGTCTCCCTCTGAGATCCAGCTAATCACCTCCCCTCAGAGCACTTCATCATCTCTGTGTCCCCCAAAGCAAGTGTTTTCTTTTAAAGAAGGGCAAATCTGTGGTGCAAACTCTCATCCATGCTCGCCCTCACGGTTTCGAGGACCCGGACAAGCGGTGCCCAGTGGACTACAGCAACCTCTACAGAGACTGAACTCTGAGCCCTGGTTAAAGATCCCCGAATCGCTGCTCACTGATCAGCGCCAGGCAACTTCTAACCAGGCTGAAGATGTTTCTTTCAGAGTTCCCAACCTGGAGAAGGGCAGCAGCAATAACCCCAAAAGCTTCAGTTATTATGAAAGAAGGTTAGCAAAGGATAGAAGCATAGACTATGGCAAGAGTGGCTATAATGAGCACGAAGGGCACATGATGTCTTTATCAGGTCTGTTCTCATCCCACTTTGCCTCTCATCCCAATCTGCACTCTGAAATTCACGGTTCAGACCCAGCCGCATGCTCTTCAACCCTCTGTAGTAGCAGCAACCTTGGTGCAACCTTTCATAGCATGGCCTCATCGAGCCTTAATAATGTCATCCAGACGAAGAAGCTTAGTGCAGACATCTATGGCTCTGACCCACAGCTAGCTGTGGATAATAAACATATTTTAGAAGAACACAGAGAAAGGGCCCCATTAGACGGCAAGAAACTGGCCCCACTGCGTTGCTCAACCACAATGGGCTCCAGAGAGTCTCTGAAAGGCATCAACAAAAGAGTTTTCTCTCTGTATGAGCGCAGAGGCTCTGGGACGTTCCTGTTAGACCACAGCAATCAGGCCAGGCCTAGATCTCTGCCACCACTAACCAAAAACCCCACCTTTAATCTTTCCAATAACAGTTCAAGCAACGGGAGCAGCTTCTCTGAAAAAGAGTTGGGTGAGAAGGGTTTCCTTCCCTGCGCTCCCCCAGGACACCCCAAGGAACCGACGAGAAGAATACTGATGAGGAGACATTCGATGCAGACCGAACAGTTCAAAAGCACGGCCTGAAAATGACTGACGGCGAAAGAGGATGTTCACTGTGTTCAATGTAACTTCTGTTGTTACAGGACTTAGTGTCTGCTTTATGTAAAATCATAATAATAGAAACGCACACTTGATTTTTAAAAGGTGGCATACAGTGCTGTAAAGAAAAGCGTCACCCCGTACATTTTCTTTTTCTTTTTATTGCTACTCTGATATATACACAAACTTTAATATCAGATAAAGATATGTATAACAAATATGATAGGATTTCTAAATAACTATTAACTTGGTGATCACTGTGGCAGAATGTCTGTTCATTGGTTCTAAATCTTCATCTCAAGCTTTTGTGTGATTTGGAGCAAGTGATTGTAAAACCTCCATTACTGATAAACTTCAGCTTCAAACCGCCATATTTAGGTTTTGGCTGTTGGTTTTAGTGATGACATTCTGATGTAACCTTTCATGCTGAAATTGTTTGAATAAATGTTGAGTAGTCAACTCTGTTTCTATCATACTTTAAATGACATCGAATTTTATCTCTTTTCTATTGGTATTTTTTGTTATAAGATTTAACTATTTAAAGCTACAGTGTGTAATTTTCAGCGACATCTAGCGGTCAGACTGCAGACCGCAGCAACATGAACATCTCCCCCCACCGCTTCTCCCCTCCAACAGTACGGCAAGCGTTACGGGACAAAATGTCTTCCAAGACGTCCGCATCACCTACCTTCTCAAGTGATGAGGTTTGTTTACATAGATAATTTTACAGATAGTATTTCATTAGTCTGTGTAGGGTATAGATTTCATGTAGACTTAAGATAATAAATATACCCGTTATTTTTTCTACATCGTTGTGACGTTTTGGTGAGCTGCTTTGCATGGTGATATAAACAGACGAAGTAATTGTAGTC
Source organism: Cyprinodon tularosa (assembly GCF_016077235.1). NCBI lineage: Eukaryota > Metazoa > Chordata > Actinopteri > Cyprinodontiformes > Cyprinodontidae > Cyprinodon > Cyprinodon tularosa. The sequence goes on from NW_024039604.1 coordinate 81,783, forward strand.
ATTAGTTTAACAGCGAGATTGTGTTCGCTGGAAGAATATATATTCCCCGTTTACAGAGTCCAAGTCTTGTTTGTGGCACGGGGGTTACAAGGCGAGGAAGAGGGCAGAGAGGCCGGGGTGGGCGTGCAGCCAGGGCCAGGCGAGGGAGAGGTGCCAGCGGCGTGACTAGAGCAGAGGAGGAAAGGCTTGAAGATCTCCAAAGGAGCCGGAGAGAAGTAACCGAGGTATATATCCAGAAAATTATTTTACAGAAAGTTTTTGAATCATTACCTGTGAAACGTCAGGGACGTTGCTGAATAAGTATACTGGAGAGTAACAGCATCATCACGCAGCATGTTATTGTAATGGGCGATCTCGCAATCGCTAGTTTGTTGGCTCTGCGCTGCCGTAACGCAAAGATGTCTGCCTCCATGGCTGCGAGACCCGCTCCTATGTAATTATAAATAACGAATTCTAAGGCAACGCAAATATTAAGGTTAAGAGGCTGAGCTCGTAGATGATGATAAATAACATAGTTATGTATAATATATTACATTTCTGACTGTATATCCCTGTTATTATTACACACTGTAGCTTTAATTTTTTCTTTGCATATGTTTTAAAAAGATTAATAAGCAAAACATAACTGTGTGTGCTTGTCAAGTTCTGGACCAAAAATGGAATCAAGATGCTGGAGCGGAGGTCCCAATGTGGCCTTCATCAGGTCTGGTCCTGTGTGTGGATATAACACAATCCTGGAGGGAAATATCAGTTGGACAGCTGCCATCAACACCTGCAGTTACAGATAATAGAGTAAAGCTTATTTTTCAGGGCTTAGTGGAGTATAAAATTTGCTCTTCAATTATAGAATACCCTATTTATAGCAGTAATTAGGACAAAACTGTGAATATAAATAAAATTTGTACAACTTGTCCTTATAGCTGCCTATATAGTTAGCTAGATAGATTTGTGTAAATGTTTTTCTATTTGCAATTCATTTAAAATGCACAAAATGTTTTTTTCCCTATACATTCCAAATGTTTATTTAGAAATATTTACTAAAATTATGTCTCTTCAGATTAGTTAAAAAAAATAATAGACAGCTTAATCTGTTGTCAGAATAATCAATAGGTGCGGCTTTATCTTAAAGGTATAAAGGACGATTTTTTATTTCCGGGTGGATCATCTAAATAAGTGGTCCTCCTAACTGTCAATCATTCTGGTGATATGTTTACGTAAGGCCGTCCTAGGTGCTCGCCCCGTTTTCTATCTTTTACTGTGCATGTGCACATTCAGGCATATATCTATGGTGAGCTACGGTTTCAGACAGTCATTGAAGCTCTCCTTTCTCACGGCGGTTCTTTAAAAATGGCCGAGGGTCGTAAGAGAAAAAGTGTCTACGAAATTTATGAGAAGAAAAGAAAGGCCTCAGAAGAGGCGATATATCCCCGAATGCTTTGCGCTGAGCTCTCCTCGCAACGCATTATGGGATTTGCTGTCACGATAGGCTGTCATTACCTGACAGCGTTGACTAATAAAGATGGCGGAGACACCGCGCAGTGGAGGAGTTTCATAACCAATGGGGAGGGGAAAAAAGCAGTTATCATCTTCCGAACGGTCAGTTAAGAGAGTTCACTTAAAGTCAACTATATATTCCCCGCTCTATATAGCGATTGAGGGATTTAGGGGGTAGGGTGGATGTTCAGGCACAGTAAGCTTTGATGAGCTATGAGAACAGAAACTTTAAATAGAACATGCACGAGGAGAAATGGGCTCATGCACGCTCTCGCACGTGCATCTTTTTAAAAGTGGAGAGGGGGGGAATTTCAAGAAAATCCTCCACAACACCCTCAGGCCTTTATAACAAATGTATGATCAATGCATGCTTTTTTAGCTAGACTTTGATGTCCACCAGAGTTTAGTGAAAGAACGCTGCTATTCTGCCATTTCCAGACACTGGTCGGCGAGTTAGATGCTGTCATGCAAAATGCTTTATTACATTTTTCAGATCAGGTACAAAATCCAAACGCTCAATAGCTTCTGCTTAATGAATGCTTTACAGACACCTGGTACTTATTTCAAGACTGTATTTAATGATTTCCTTCAAATGTTATCACTTACAAAACAATTCATGACGTTGTGTCAAGGATTAGAAAAGGCGTAGCAGTTATGTCTCTACAACAAGAGGTTAGCAGGAGGCACCAATTTACATCGCATTGTAATACTAATGTTATAAAATGTGTGAATGCTGCTGTAGAAAAAAAATCTTCACATTAAAGTTTCAAACACAAATAAATACATGTGAAATTCTGCTGCTAACTGCGAGTGTTTAAAATGTGTTTCTTAGTTTAAAAAGTGTTCAATACAATGCTTTATAGAAATAAAAAAAAATAATAATTGGAGGAAAAAAAGAGGAAAAAATAGATCAGTGTTTGACATTTACTGTTATGCTAAACAAGGAACCCTTAAAAACCAAAACCCGTTTCCACATATTTACAGTCATTGTACAGTAAAATGATAAAACTAAAGAAAGTAATGAGCTAAGATGAATCCATTGCAGCAAAATCCACCCAAACTATGCATTACATAGCGTTTGTTTGTTCACTCCAGATAAAAGCTGCAAAATCTTTAATAAGACAATAAATATGTGTGATAATAATCACTCACGGTATGAACAACGACAAAATACAAGAAAAAGAAAGGGTTTCTGCGGTGCTAAAACACGACGATGCGGTTCCAACTTTTAGTTGTTCATCATAGACACTTGTGGCAGGCTGCCCTGCCACAAGTGTCCATCCGGATTTCAGGAGTTCTTTCTGTTCGCTGATGGACAGGATTATCGGTCCAGATGTTCAGCCACTGCGGTCGTAATCACTGACCATCTTCTTGATGTGGTTCAGTTTGTGCTTCAGATATTTACACCGCTGCTTCCTCACTTGATAATCTGCAGTCTAAAGAAAAGGAAATAATATGAGCCGAGAGCAACAGAGAAAGAGGACAACCGAAACACACAAACATTCCCAACAGGTCACTATAACATATTAGAGGCCTTACTAGACCTAATACACAGTTCCATTTAGAACAGGAGTTTGCAACCTGCGGCTCCAGAGTCACATGTGGCTTTTTGCACCATCTACAGCAGCTCTTAATAGTGGCTAAAATGTATATGAAGAACTAAATAATATACTACAAAATAAATACCATTCTTAAAAGCTTTAGTGGTTTTTATAAGATGGAGAAGAAGGACATTAAAGGAATCAAAAATATGTTCTTTGAGCCGTTTTCCTTTTAATTAGCTTGAAATTTATGTGTTTTAATATTATTTTAAAAGCTAAAAATACATGCATTGTTGGTTGTTTAAGATGGCAACTAATTTCCTATAAAAAAAAAATAGTCTTTCTAAAAATTCATCTACTTTGCGGCTCTAAACATCTTTTACTTGGTTGGAATCAGGGCAAATTGGCTCTATGGACATGAAAGGTTGCTGACCCCTGATTTAGAAGAACAGCAGTGTATATTATATTATATTGTAATAATTTCAAGTTATCCAATAAATGAGGCATCCCCAAAGTCGTTCTGGAGGGCCGCCTTCCTGCAGGTTTTAGAGCAGGGGTCACCAACGCGGTGCCCGTGGGCACCAAGGTGCCCTCAAGGACCACATGGGGGGCCCTCAGAGTCTTCTAAATGCAGAACAACCCACCAGTGGGCTAAGTTTGAAATTTTATTTTATTCTGTTGCTCTTCTTTTTAATCATTTATAGAGATTTCAAAATGACAATGTCTAAATAAACTTAGAAATTAACAGAAACAATAAAAATATGTTGATAATGAACAAAGTTTAGGCTAACGCTAACCCTTGCAGCTCATGGGTCAGTAATGGTCGCCGTTCATCAGTCTCGGTACCCTTGAAGTGGCCCTCAGCCTTAAAAAGGTTGGTGACCCCTGTTTTAGAGGTTTCCCTGCTGCAGCACAGCTGATTTTCATTGATAGTTGATTAACAGGCTTTTGCTGAGCTGCAATCATCATAATCAGCTGTGCTAAAGCAGAAACCTCTAAAACCTGCAGGACAGCGGCCCTAGAGGACCGACTTTGGGGATGCCGGCAATAAATTATTCAACTATTTTATATGTTTTATCAATTTTGATGTACAGAATAATTAAATGTCCCATTAAATTTAAAAAAAAAGTTTAAAAAATGTATTATATAATTACATTTTATTTAAAAATGCATTTATTCATTCAAAACATGATTTAAATATTACATTAAAAGCTCAATTAAACTAATAAATGCCCCTTTAAATAGTGAGAAATACATTTAAATTTAGAAATAATTAAACATTATTTAAAATAACCTTTAATACATGGGGCCAAAGAACAAAAGCCTGAAGAAAAGCTAATAGTTCTTTGTTTGGTTAAGAGAGACGTAAAGCCAAAGAGCCATTTGAAGCTCTGATCTCCGATATAGGGGAGGAAAATTTTGGCCCTGCATTAATACAAATTTAAAATCATTTTTTAAATAAAACCAGAAATGTAGAAAATAAAATTTGTTTCTGATCACGTCATAGAAACTAGTCAGTTATCGGTTCTGTGGCAGAGCATTTCACCACAAGAGATGTATTTAGCTTCAGTACAGGGGCCATAGAAGGAAACGTGACAATTTCTACAGGGGTAGTGGCCCCCTGTCTGGAATCCCCCAAGTCTCCATTGCAAATAATTTGTGCATTGTGCTTAAAAAGAAAGAAAAAACATTGATCAAAACAAGAGCATAGTTCACTTTACTGGTCAAAAATAAATAAATCAGGTTTTTCTTTAACCCTCAGGGGGTTTTTGCCTGCCATAAAAAAAAAACATTTTAATGGCAGACGGCAGTCATTTTGCGGCAGGAAGAGGCTGAACATTTGAAGGCACCACATGTGTCCCGCAGACAAGAAGACACCCACTGAGTAAAACTGGTTGAGAAGATATTGTGAAGATGACATGATTTACATCGAAACATCTATATTCGGTTGAAAAGGAAAAAGTAAAAAAAAACTGTAATTTTCAGATCGCTGAAAAGACATTAAAATCTGGGTTTGTAATGTCTTCTGGACTAAAGTGGGACAAAATCAGACTGACCAAACACAGCCTAGTTTTCGAAAGTGATTTTTGGCCTAAATCAAGACTATGACGCTTATTTAACCTAAAAACCGACGTCTAAATAACATCTGGTGTTTCGGGGGCATGACAGTAAGCAGGTTAAATATCTGCAGAAGTTTATACACAGCTCAGCTAAAAATGAACTCAAATTATTTTAAAATGAAACCCAAACTGGAAAATCGGGGACAAAAACTACCATTTGCATTAATGAAAGAATAACAAACGGCAGAGAAGCAGCTTCAGCGCATCAAAGAAAACATCCATAGTGCAAAGCAAAGAGAAAAATAAAAAAACAAAATAAAGAGCTTAAGTGGCTCCTGACTGGATTAAAGAGAAAAGGGGTCAGACGATCCAGGAACTGAACCGATCCATGAAGAATGGTGGCATCATGATATGGGACGTTCGTTTCTGTTGTTGTTACAAATGTTTGATGAGAAAAGGCAATTATAATCAAATCATTAAATGGTGAGTTTTAATCTCCATCTAGAAATGAGATTTTAAAACATATTTTCAAATTAATATATTCAATAATTGACTGATAAACTCAATTTAAAATTCTTGTTAAATCAACCTTAGGATATCATCTCTGCTGTTGCAGATGATGTTGTCCTGTTGGCCTCATAAAACCAGGACCTCCACTGTGCACTGGGGTGGTTTGCACCAGAGTGTGCACTGAGGCCATGGTTCTCCACTGGAGAAAGGTGGACTCCCCTCTTCAGGTCTTGTTCACAAGTGAGGGATGTATGGAGCTTGAGATCAATAGATGGATTGGTGCGGCATCGGCAGTGACGCGGACGCTGTATCGGAATGTCTTGGTTAAGATGGAGCTGAGTCGGGGGGCAAAGCTTTCGATTTACTTATCGATCTACGTTCCCACCCTATTGTCATGAGATCTAGGTAATGACTCAAAGGACAAAATTATGATACAAGCGTCCCAAATGAGTTTCCTTTGCAGGGTGTGTGGGCACAGCCTTCGAGATTGGGCGAGAAGCTCAGTTACCCAGGAGGAGCTCGGAGTAGAGTCATTGCTCCTCCACGTCGAAAGGAGCCAGCTGAGGTGGCTGCGGCATCTGTTTCGGATGCCTCCTGGTCGCCTCCCTTGGGAGTTTATCTAGGCATGTCCCATTGGGAGGAAGCCTTATGGAAGGCCCAGGACACGCTGGAGGGACTGTGTCTCTGAGCTGGCCTGGTGTTGCCTCGGGGTCCCCCAGAGCAGCTGGAGGAGGTGTGAGTGGATCAGGAAGTCTGGGCATCTTTGCTTAGACTGCTGCCTCCGCCACCCGGCCCCGGATAAGCAGAAGAAAATGGATGGATGGATAATTTCATTTAAGGACGGAAATTACAAAAATACTTTTAAATGGGATTTCTAAATGTATGATTTAAATTTTAAATGGTTGCATTTCTTTTTCCATACCTCTCCTGGTCCTCCATACCTCTACACATCAGCCATACACTGGCTGACAGGATGCAAAGCAGTTCTCAGAAATCATGGTTATAAAGCTAATTATTAGCTCCATAATATGAAGGTAAGCTTAACTTTGCAATAGTCTTCAGTTAATATTGTGAAAATAGTAAAGCTTTGTAAAGAAAAACACTGACTGTGACTCTTTGAAATCAAGAGAGGAAAAATTAATCTCAGGCTCTTCAAACATACCGTATCTCCAATGCATTCGTACGTGTGTGTAAAGAAAAGCTATTAAAATTGCTTTGTGGTTCTTTTAAAGATGCTGGTGACTATTTCAACAAAACTTTGAAAGTAATTTGCTGTGGAATTTTAGTCTTTACATATATTCTTTCAGAGTTAGTGGCAGTTTGTGCAGGAAAAAACTAAAACTAAAAAGACCCTAGAAGTCGTCCATATCAAGCTGCGTTGAATAGAAATTAAATTCTAAGGAAGCATCCATCCTCTGGTGTCCATGCTATCCTAATGAGCTGTTTATAATAGCCTTAATGATGACTCCTACCTTTTTAAGGGCCCTTATCTTGTTGTACTCATCCAGGACATCCTGTTAAGAAGCAAAGACACATTTCAAGATTTAATTAGTTTGCTAAAAATATCTAATATTCTTTCATTTTCAAGATTAGCCTAGATTTCTATAGAATCATTGAAGCAGCTGAAAGGCATTGTGTATATAAGCAAAATGTTCTGCTTATGTCTGCAGCACTGCAAAAAATGATTCAGAAATAAGTAAAAACTCCTTAAATTAAGTGCATTTACCCTCAATTTCAGTAAATAAACGTATTTGCCGCTGGAATGAGTATTTTAAATCTTAAAATAAGATAATTAGATAACATGCACTTGAAATAAGACAATGCAATTGTTTTGTTTTTGTTTTTTTTTTTACTTATTTTAATTGTAAATTGTCTTGTTCCATTGACAAAGTGTCTCACTTGCCTCCTCAGTTCAAGAAAAAATGCACTTATTTTAAGAAAAATGGCTTATTGAGATTACAATTTTTTTTGCAGTGAGAGAATCTGAGGAAAATATTTAGGTTCCGTTTTATTTTATCTTTTATATTTCAGCTAATTTTAATACAATATAAATAAATAACTATGAACAAAATCACATAAGTTATGTAAAATTTTATCAAAGTAAATGCTTCATAAACTAGGGTTTGGTATGAATTAGGAGTTTAGTGTATAAAATTAGCAATCATTACAACCTAAATCTAAAATTAAAACATACAATACTATTATAAATTTATAATAGTAAATGACAAACCAATCAATTAAATATAGAGCATAAAAATGAGCATTGAACTAAGTGTTAAACTGTTAAAGAAGGAGGATTTGTAGCCCAGTGTAAAGTCTTCAATGCTGAATGCTCCTGTGAGGGAAAAATAGTGAATAAAATAGTGATTTGTTCTCACCAGGTACTGTGGGCTTCCCTCCTGCAGCTCGTCCAGCTCTCTGTCCAGATTGGACAGGTCCTTGTTGATGGTGTCCAGCTCCGCCTGCAGGTCTTTGTACTCCAGGTGGTCGCGGTCAAATTCACGCTTGTAGTTGTTGCGCTGCTGCTCACTTGTTATTGGGGGATACTCACTAAAAAAAAAAAAAAGGTGACCATCAGACCAACTGCTGATCAACTTGGTTTGCTGCTGTTGGTTTTCCCAGTACCTGTCAAAGTCGTTGTCGTCCAGCTCGTCCCCAGAGGAGTTGTAGTCGGTTTCGTAGTCCTGTCCGTCGGCGCGGCGCGGCCGTCCTGGGCGCCTCTTTTTGGGCCGTCCTGAGGAGCTAGCGAGCTCCGAGCTGCTGCCAGAAGGAGCGCCGTTCTGCAAAGGTCGATTCTCAACCACAGGTCTGCGAGACGGAGGATTTAGAAACAGTTCATCTTTATTTCCAGCATATTTTAACACGTACAAGAATAACCAAAGAAAAAAATTACTTATTAAGTTTCCAGTTTTACACAAGTTTGTCTAAACCAGTAGAAAACCTCGGCCAGAGAATGTCACCTTCCTTCATCAGCACAGAAGCATCTCACATAGTTTCACCGTGAAAAGAAAGTATGACTCATGTCTCCTTAGTTTTGGTCACAAATCTATTTTCATAGTTCCTCTTGCAATATTTATTCTTTGACACAACTGTCAAGCATCAACTCCACACACACACCCATACTCATTCTGCTATATGTAGTGAGGACCATGTGTTGACTTTTAGTCATTTTCAACCCTTTCTATGTCCTAACCCTAAAACTAACCATTACTAATGCATACCTCACCCTAACCCAATTCATATCTTAGCATTAAACCTAACTGTTAGCAAAATAGCTTGTGAGAACCAGCAAAATGTCCTCATTTTGCAACAACTGGTCCTGAGTCCAATGCTGAAACTGGAAAAATGGTCCTCACTCTTGGCTACACAGGTACATCCACACTCACACACACAGAGTTTGTATTTCTCTCTTTCCGCATGGAGGCTCTACATCGACTTTCATTGGTTTTAGTTAGCGCATTTAAGCCTAATCCTTATCAGTGCATTCCTAACCCTAACTTTAACCTAAAGGTAGTTCACACCATAACCCTAAACTGACTCTCTAGGGCAGAAAAAAAGGGGATCTACTGCATTAGAAACAGCCTTTGGTCCCCATAAGGCCTGTTGGTCCTCAGAAGGTCAGCAAATATATTAAAAAGGTCCTAAATAGGTCACATATAAAAGTACACACACACACACACACACACACACACACACAGACGCTCTGTGATGCGATACGTTCACATTATACCAGAAATGCATGAAACAAAAGTTTTAGAGACCGGATTTTATGAAGTAACAGTATAATATATTAAAAGTATTCATATAAATGCACATAAAGACATTCTTTTCTTTTCTAAATGGGGCTAAATAGAAATTAGTGTGAGTAAACTCACTGTGGGGTGTAGTTCAAAGGAGGCTTGTCATAGTTGCTCTCGTCATCCAGGTAACTCCTGGAGCCTCTCAGCCTCTCAGGATAGTCTGCCATGGGAGCTTCTTCAGGGGGAACGGACACATTGTTCACCTTTATGAAAGATTAAAACAACAAATATTATTAAGGTTTTGACAATAAATGAAAGTTTGGAAGTTTACAACTTTATTTTAATGCTTTTAAACAAACAAGTTTAATTATTTTGAATAAAACAATAACTAAGAAAAGCTTGTCAAATGATCCAATAACTGTTTCTCAAGAATCGGGCCACAATTTCTTTCAACAACCAGTCCTGCAGTACCTCCACAAACCCACTAGGGGGATTTATACTATTTAAATACAACTATGTTGCATTTAATTTAGATTTATTTCATTTGCATCTTCATTACATTTATTTATCCATATATTTAATTAATAAACACCAACATTTGGATAAGTCTCCTGGTTATTAGATTTCTATTGAGAATTCCCTGATAAAGCTAAGCTACAAATATCAATCATAGGTCTAATGTCACTAACTCGGTCAGCTCCACCATCTAAGAGCCATAATGCCACAAATAATGGATTAACAATCAGTTTACAAGTTGTTTTATTTTTTTAACTATCACAATGATGTTCACACTGAATGAGATTGTATTGAGCGTGCCTCTCCTCGTCTTTCTGTCATGTGACCTTTCCTGGAAGCTGTTTAGAAAACACCTGAAACAGTCCTTCATTGTTATGGGATTGAAAGCAAAGCAGTAGCTGTTGGGAGTGTCATCCAAGTATGATACACTGGAGACACCATGAAGTTTGTTATAAAACGAACGACAAGTCAAATCTAAACCCAAATCTGCCGTTATGTAAGCAAAGCTATTCAGGAAGCTGAATTTAAAACAACATTAGCCAGAGCAACACTGTGGCTTCTCTTAAATTATAGCTTAATTAGGCAAGAAAATTATATATGTATGTTTAAAAAAATAATAATCATAAACCTTCACTCAAAACAAACACAAAAGGCCAAAGTGCTGCATTGGTACAAGTGCAGCTATAGACCAACAGAGCCAATAAGATTCTACATTAAAAAAATTGAAACAGACAAAATTTAATACCAACTTAATCAGAATCCCATTATTGTCAAATAGAATATTAAAAAAAAATACATTTAAATAAAAAAAGGGATATTGTGTTTATAATACAGAGTCCTAAAGGCCAATTTAAAAAAACAAACAAAAAAGGTTGGGAAAAATGATGACGGTAGATGGCTGATTATTCTAGTGTTTAGGACAAGCAGGACTCAAGAAAAAAGTTGTTAGAATACCTAAAAGTATCAAGTCAAGGGAAACAAAGGAGCCATTTTCCTAAATTAAGCCAATTCTTGACAAACTCAGCAAATATTAGCTACATTTTCAGATGGTGAACACCTTAGATGTTGATTTAGGATCAAAGAAAGCCTAATATATCATTTTTCTCATCTCAATCTTTGCCCATCTCTGCCATCATTGTCAGAGCTTGATTAATCTGCTTTGACCGACAATGAATCATGGGATACTCTGGATATAGCCTTCAAACATTTGAACATTTCTTTATCGACAGTTTTGTTGTTTTTCTTAAGACCTAAGACCAGATGTCGTCCTACATTTTACTCCATACGATCTGAGCTCAGGCTAGAACGAGGTGCTATAGGGCTTAAGAGGGGGAAGGACATTTAAAGACCTAGAAATGAATAAAAATGGATCCTAAGATGGAGGTGCAGCCAATAAATTTAACTAAATCAGCCTAAACTTGTGTGTTTTGGTTATTAGACCTCCAGCAAGCAGATATCTGATTAAAGACCTGCTAACACCCAAATGAATGTTGCAGAAATCCAGAGACTAGCGTCTCCAAATGCTCTCTTGAGGTGATATCTAACCCAAAACATTACAGCCTCTTCCTTAGCCCAAGTTACCGTTTTTGATCACTTGCATACCCCTCGTCCGTCAGTGAGATCTAGAAGCACAAGATCTATGTCCAGCCATTCAGCAAAGACCCTGCTACATGGCTGTACATCTTATTTTGGCATTTGACCAATTAGATGAGCCCTTGAATGATATATTAGCAACTGGATATTAAGTTAAAAAAAAAAAAAACTAATTGAAAAGTTAAAAAGTGTGTTTCTTTTACTCTCAGAATGTTTTTTATAAATTTCTTATAGAAGCACTTTTGTTATTTTTCTTAATATATTCAGGCAAGTTGGCGTTTCTTGTTTTTACATTAACATTAATTTTTGCCATCAAAATATCCATATTTTTACAAGGGTAATAAGGTCTTATCCTGGATTCCATTAACACTATTGGCATGAAAATTTGGTTTTCAAAGTATTTCACAGAGTGCCCTATAAAGGGTTAGTCTCTAGTTGAAGCTGTTTATGTCTCTTGAGACAAGAAATGAGGCTGGGAAAAATGTTTTCACCTTTAAGGAAAAACAAAGATCTGTATCATTGTGGATGCTGCAGGCTGGGTAATCTAATTTATGTAAATAAAAAAAGGATATAAGAAGATCGTTGTAGATATCAGGTTCATTGTTCTAAATTTACTTTCAGGAACGACCACTTTAACGCATGTCTGCTCCAGTAGATCCACTGAATCTCTGACATTTCTGGTATGACACACCCGCACAGACTTGTCGTCTGTGCGCCACAGCTGGGATACACCCTGCAAAAACAACAGCTAACAAGCAAGGTCTGCAAAAGGCCCTGCACATGCACTTTCCGACAGGTTCCCACAAGCAGCTGTGAGGAAAAAGTCTCGGGTTCTTGGTAAAGTTTTGGTCCTGTTGGAGGATCTGCTGAGCCGTGTGGAACAGAGCAGCGGTCGGACCTGCTCTTCCTGTTTACTGCTCTATAAATGGAGCTGAATGTCATCATGACTCCAAGCACAACTGACTCACACTCACTGCTGCTCCACTCTATAATGTTGTGAAACATATTTTAAAAAAAAGAAAGAAAAATCTAATCATAAATCATGAGTCAGCAGCAAATAGAGACATTTCAGAAAACCTCCACAGTAGTATGTTTAGAATGTGGCCTCCTCTCGTTTGCCTGGCCGCCTGTGAGAGTGAAACTGTTATCAGTCAGCATGCCGCACCTTGAAACTGTAGATGGAAGGAGTTTAAGCCCCGCCTTCTCTCATCCCTGAACACAACACTGTCCCTAAACTGGTTTTACCACTTTGTCTCCACTTCCTTTACTGCTGAGGAGCGACAGATGGTGGATTCTTTCTAGAAAGAGCCACTTGAAGCTGAGCTTCTGATAACGTTTAGGCATCGAAAAGGTCCCAAAGTTAGCAAGGCAGAAAAAGGAAGCAGCGGTTTGAATGATTCCATTCAGCCACATATATAACTTCATTATTAGACGACCATTAGATGAAGTTAAATCAGGCCAGTTTAACCTGAAAAAGTATCTGAGGTAAAAACCCATCAAACTCCTGCAGTTATCAGTTTTAATCATAAAATGCCCCCCACAACCATTTCCTTATCCGGTTTACTTCAGCTCTGGAACCAAAATAAAGAAAAGAAAAGAGGATTTAAAGTAACAGCCATTCAAAATGGCCCTTCCCAGTCAAACGCCAGCTGAATAACAGCCCACTTCCCTGAAACTCCCAGTAAAATCCCCTCCAGCTACTAGAGTGAGCCCGTCTTGCATATTTCTTTACTCTGACTCCACCCTTTCACTGACTTACAGAGTCTGGCCAGGAGATGAAGCATTTCTTTAAATCTTAATGTCAACTAATTATAACAGAAATAATATTTTAGTACAAAGATTGATGCTTAAAAAGGAATTGTAGGGGACCGGCCAAGGGCCCATCAAGGAAAGTGGGGAAATTTAGAATGGCTACTACTGTAAGTTTATTTGTGCTTGGAAAACAGAAAAGGATCATTGCATTGTTTGTACATCTATCACTGTTTGTACTGAATTTTGCTTTTGGGATTAGTAAAGTTATTTTGAATTGAATTCATCCTTCCCAACATGATGACTCGGCACAAAAAAAAAAGAAGAAAGAGGAATTTGTTTTTGTGCATTATATGAGATTCACATTTCCCTTCTCTGGTTTCTCCAGTTATTTTTTCCTTTAAATTGCTGTTTCAGGTTTCTGTTAAAGTGGTACATTTTAATAGTTGGAGACAAAAATTTGTTTCAGTTCATCATTTTTTTTATTTATTCAGGGAAGTTAACATTATGTAACTACCCTGCTTGATAAACAGTGCATCAGCTGAATAACCTACAGTGTTTTTGGTTTAACTTCTCTAGCCACGCCCACGTCTGATTATTGCCAAACCCGTTTTATCGCTTTGTTAAACAGAACATTAAACAGATTGACATTTAAACTGAAAAAAAGTGATACATTTTGCTCTGATCCAAAGACATTCAACTCCAGACAAGGGACCATGATGTCAGAGGGGTAAAAAGCTGCAGCATTTCTAAGGCTCCCAGTGAGTCATTATTTATAAATGGGCAAAATATGACCCTTGCAGTAGTAGCTGACCTGACACAATTACGCCAAGAGCACAATGGCAACTTGTCCAATAAAAGAAGCTGGAAAACACAAAAGGAGCTAATTTTCTTTACAAAAAGTCAACTTTTACTTCTAAGTCATAGGAGTACTTTTTTCTCCCCATGGTGAAAAAACACTGCTGAACAAAAAGAACACAAAGGTCCAACATTTATAGACCTTAAGATGATCCGTTTATTGTGTTCAAAGGGGAAAATACTTTCTCCACATATGGCAATATGTGGTGGACATATGCTTATTCCATCCAGATAAAAAAAATGTATTATTTAATAACCAAACCTGCATATGTCTTTAGCCCAGGATTTTTGGTTAAGTATCAAAGTTTGTTTTACTATCTGAAAAGTTGAAATGTGGCAAAAAGATATATTTAAAAAAAAAAATTAGAAAAAAGTCAAAGCTTTTTTTTCATAGCATTGATTCTTAGACGGCTTTTGCTGTGTTTTTTTTTTTTTTTTTGGTTATGGTCATTGGAAGAAGAAGAATTTAAAGGAGCAATAATGTCTGCGTCTGGTGCTGAGCTGTAATGGAGGTCTTGTAATGACAACAAAAAGAAATGTTCCTCTTTTCTGCGCTCTGAGCAAAAACAAACCTGTTTTCCATTTCCCCAACAGATATGCTAAATGGGCAATTTTTCCCCAAGCACTGTAGCTGAAAAAAATTTAAAAAACGGTGTCTGCTCCTTAGAGCAGGGGATCTCATTTTAAAAATAAATGTAATTTTTCCAAATTAGATTTAACTTATAATTTCAAATGTATTTTTAATTATTTAATGACGCATTTTTACATTTTAATGTTAAATCTAGTATTTGAATATTTAATAAGATAAATAAAACAATGTTTAATTTACTTATTATATGGAACATTTACATTTATCCATTTAATATATTAATTTAGGCTTAGGTCCCCCATATACATCACAGATCATGCCACAATAATATATTTTCAAATATTAATTAAATATAGCATTATATTGTAAAATGCACAATGTATTTTAGGGCAGGCCCCAGTTTGCTAACTGGTTATTTTTGGGGGTCAAAGGTTGAAGTGTAGGGCTGTTCAGTGCGGCAGTGGTCAGCTCTGCTGCATTGCAGCAAGAAGGTTCTGTGTTCGATTCTCGGTCATGGCGTCATAAGAAGCGGCGGGGCCCCGAGCAGATCTGGTACCTATAACGGCCCAGTTTCTTTCTGCATGTTCTCTCAGTGCATGCGTGGGTTCTCTCCGGGTACCCAGGCTTCCTCCCACATTCCAAAAACGTGACTGTTAGGTTAATTGGCTTCTCTACAGTCCCCTTAGGTGTGAGTGTGTGCGTAAAAGGGTTGTTTGTCCTGTTTGTCTCTGTGTTGACCTGCGATGGACTGGCGACCTGTCCAGGGTAGACCCCGCCTCTCGCCCATAGACAGCTGGAGATAGGCACCAGCAACCCTCATGACCCCCGCTTGGGATAAGCGTAGGAAAATGGATTGATGGTTGAAATAATTGGGAACCTCCCGCCTGAAAGCTGTTTGATTTTAAAATGTGCAAAGTGAGGATTACTGCGATACTCACCCACGCCTCGACATCCTCCGGAGGTGAAAGCTCGTCCACAATCTTTACTCTCTTCCACAGGATGTTGCCTTTGCCGTACTTTTGGATCCTCTGCCGAGTCTTCAGGGCAAAGACGAGCATGATAATCAAAGCTGCGGTCACCAGGAAGCCAAACACCACAGCGATGGCCTGAAACAGAGGAAAGGGTTTAAAATGACTTCCCACGCACAGTCTCAGGATGGTACCAAGGACAGGACTGTTACCTCTTGCGGCTCCACCACGCAGTAGTGGTAAAGGTACTGGTTCATGAGTACTCCTTGCATTTGTTGTTGTTGGTACGGAGCACACAAAGCAGCGATCTGGTTGCCATAAACCGACCCTGAGGACTGGGCTGTGGGGTTCACCGCCACCAGGTACACGATGGTGGCAATAAGCATGAGCAGAGCCAAGATGGGACAGATGATCAACACTGCCAAGTAGAACTTCCTGCTCTGTGACAGGCTCTGATGAGACACGACGATGATGAAGACGATTATGGCGAAGATGAAGGCTGCCATTGCTATCATGAAGCCTTTTCCTGACCGCGGGTCATTGTAGTTCCCCCCAATCGAACCGTATCCATAATTGCTTCCAGCTCCATAGGCACCACCTCCGAAGCTGGAGCCGTACCCCCCTCCTCCATACATTCCTCCTCCTCCTCCATACATCCCTCCGAAGCCAGACATGGCCCCCTGACTGTCGTACGCCAGCGTGGAGGCAACGCAGGCGAAGATGGCCACACAGAGAACAACGACAATGATGGCCATGATTTTAAGGATTCCCGGAGGCGACGACCAGCGATAGAAGTGATGGAACTCATCATCAGGGTAGTAAGAATAGGCTGGCTGAGGAACTCCATTGCTGCAAAGAGACACAAAGAACTTTTGATCCAAATCCAATCACAAACTCCTTATTTTATTTAGCAACAGCTGCATAGAGGGAGTTTTGCTTAGTTATAGTTGTAGCAAACATAGAACATATCTGTAGATGGAAATTCGAAGGCAAATAAACATTGTGAATTGAATTTTTTTTTTTTTTAAATAGCAACTTTAAAAAACGGTTTATAAAAAAAAGTTTGAGATTAACTTTGTTTTTTTCTTTTTTTCCAAATTTCCATTCATCTTTTCCCACTTAAACTGCATCCCAGTGCGGTCTATGGGCGAAAGGCAGGGTACACTTTGAACAGGTATAAACTTTTTTTCTTACACAGTTGTTAATTTCATTTCATTTCAAATTAGTTTTTTCAGATTAAGTTTTACTAATAGTATTTTTTTTTTTTATTGAGCTTTACAGAACATCTAGGCTGTGTCCGAACGTTCGCCCTAACCCCTATATGCCTCAATCACTATATAGAACAGGGAACAATATAGTGGACTTTATAGTGAACTCAGTTAACTGACCGTTGGGAGAGATGATCACTGCTTTTCAATCCCCGCTGCTCACATAACTCCACCTCTCCACATGGTGCCTGCGCCATCTTTTTTTTTTTTTTTATCACCACTGTCACAACAAAGTCCATGATGCTTTCCGAGGAGAGCTCTCGCAAAGCAATCTGGGATATATCAGCTCGTCTACTAGTGACCATGGATAATTACTACTTTTCAAGGTGTATTGTGGAAAATTTCACATGTTGCCGACGACAGTGTCTAATTTCAATTGCGCCGCTTCTCCTGTTAATACGGTAAAACCCTCCGGATCGTCCGGCACGTGATACAAATTAGCCAATGAGCTGCTGTCAGTCTGGGCTGCAAAATAAATAAGGATCCAGGCTCAAAATGAGCACCTTGATATGTCCTTTAGAATGGCTTTGTCTCCATTCAAACCCAGGTTTAAAGCCTTGCAGGGCCGCCTAAAGCCCACTGCTCTCATTAAGACAACAAATAGTCAGTTCAGGTGTTTTATAAAATATGTGAATCAGGAAGTTGTCTATATATCAAACTGAACGACTGTTGTTCTCTACTTCAAAACACAGCATCAACAGTAAGCGTTTGTAATGGGCTTAAAGAGTAGAGAATGTGTTCTATGAAAGGCGATTTAAAAAGACTACAATTAGAAAACTTGACTAAAAAAGAAAAAAAACTAAATTTAAAAAAAGAAATCAATAAAAATGAATACAAAAAAATGCTTTTAAAAATTTAACATTGAAAAAAATGGTATGAAAATCAAATTTGAAAAAAAGAATTTGAAATAAATCTAAGAAGTTACAAAGTTACTCTCAAAAACATGTTTTAAGTGTCATTTCTGGATTACATTCCTATTTCCATTGAAAAGCATGTTCTCTGCTTACTCAAACATCATTCACTCCATACAGAAACTGCCTACATTCAAGGAGCTGTGGAAATAACGCAATATTAATCCTCCGTCTGGTTCTGATCTCTTATGTAAATAAATAAATGGAGCCATAATTAAACAGATTTAAAGCAGTAAATCTTTCTGTTCCCTTTAACAAGTAAATCAATGAACAAAAACTTCCCAGCAGAACAAAAGGTCTACGCACATTTTACACTGGATTTTATCTTTTTGAGATATTTTATTATTTACATAAATTCCAGGGGAAAGCATAGCTTCAACATTAAAAGCTTTTTCTTCTTCTTTTTTTTTTTTTTTTTTTAAATACAAAATAAAAACTTACAACTCATGATCCTCATCATATGGAGGGGGGCTCCCTTTGGGTCTGGAGGACATCACTGCTTAATCTACTGGGGGTTAAAAAATACAAACTAGATACACAGAGGTTTCCTGTTAGAGTAAATAACTAAACCAACAATTAAAATGTAAAAATCACACAGTTTCAATAAACATTTTCACATTAAATCTGGGGACAATAAAGCTACACAGCCGGCAGATTTAAAAAAAAAAAAAAAAAAGCTCCCCAGCCTCTAAACCCGCTGATAAAGCGAGTGTTTAAACAAAAGCAGCTTTAAACAGGTGAACTTTGACAGCTTTGAACTCACCTGCTGCTTTCAATGACCTCTCCTCTGGAAGCTCTTAGCTGAAACTGCAGCCGCTGCTGAAAACAAGCCGAACCACACCCGGCCAGCGCTGCAGGGTGCTGTAGCCACGCCCCCTCCGACAGGTGTCACCAGGTGTCCCAGTCTGCTTCTTCTTCTTCTTCTTCTTCTTCTTCTTCTTATGAGATTTTATGGCGATTGGCAAACTTGTGAAATGTGCATTACCGCCACCAACTGATATGGAGTAAAGCAAGGAAACAGGAAACGATTCACCCCCCCCCCCCCCCCCCCCCCCCCCCAAAAAAAAAGAAAGAAATAAATAAAAAATAATAATAATAAAAAAAAAAAAACCCTGTGTAACTTAAACCCACATAATACTAAATCACATTTGCCCATATAATTTTAAATTACTCTAGGTCATCGTAAATCTGTCAGTTTCTGATGGTCCCATCGGTCCTCCCATCATGCTTCCAACCATCTCCCAGTTCAAATCTTTTACGTCCAGATATTTTTCTGCAGCCTTCACTATTATTTTTATTTTTTCTGTTTTTTTGTTGTTGTTTGTGCAGTACAATTAATCACTTCCACCATGAAAAGAACAAAATTTGTTTTTTTAACAATTAGTGAGTCTTCGTCAATTTTTGGAGATTTCTCTAGAGGTTTGGAATTTGCCGTGTGTTGAACTGTAGGTTTGGGTTTTTCTGACTGAGATGGGATCCTTTTTGCAGCTTCAGCGTAGGTTATTCCGAGCTCAAATTTCATTT
The DNA here is from genome assembly GCF_016077235.1 of Cyprinodon tularosa. Taxonomy (NCBI): domain Eukaryota; kingdom Metazoa; phylum Chordata; class Actinopteri; order Cyprinodontiformes; family Cyprinodontidae; genus Cyprinodon; species Cyprinodon tularosa. The sequence goes on from NW_024039604.1 coordinate 101,104, forward strand.
TTTTTATTTCCTCAGACCTTTTGCTTGCTTCACAGCCGCGATAAGCAGCAGTATGTTCTCCACCACAATTACAGCATTTTATTTTAGCTTCTTTTCCACATTTACCATATTCGTGTTCTCCTGCACACCTTCCACATCTCTGTTTCCCTTTACAAACTGCTGCAATGTGTCCGAATTTTTGGCATTTGAAACATCTCAATGGTGGAGGATTGTAGATTTTGACATTATAGCTGATGTAACCGATGAATACTTTGCTTGGTAATTGCTCTTCCTCGAATTTAATTAACACCGATAAACTGTCAGATCTTTCTCCGTTTCTTGTTGTTTTTAACCGTTTTACTTCTTTTACTTTTGCACCGCTTATGTTTTCCAGAATCTCTTTATCAGAAATTTTTAGAGGAACTCCTCCAATGACTCCCCTGCTGATCTTTTTGTTCTCCAATAGGCTGCACTGAACTCTTATCCCGTCAATTTTGTTGATTCGTATTGCTTTGCCTTGCTGGGCGCTGTCTCTGCAGTTAATTAGCAGGTCTCCACTGTACAGAATTCTGGCACCTCTGACTTCTCCAACAAGTTTATTGATGGTTTTTGTTAAGTTAACCGGATTCCAATTTGTAAAAGAGTCTGCCTGATTAACGACTTTGAATTCATTTTGTTGTGCTGTGGAATGTATGGATTGATCATCACTGGATTGTTCTGAACTAGATTCCCCTTTAACTGATCTCTGTTTTTTCTGCTTTTTCTCATTTTTTGATGTTGCTATCTTCCAACCTTCATTGTCACTATTTCCCTCTTCCATCCCACAAGAATCGCTTCCTGTTTCCTCACTACTCACGGCCCAGGACATTTCTCCACAAGCAGCTTCAAAACACGCGCCATGCACCAAACGACCGTATGCTACCTACCAGGTGTCCCAGTCGCACCGGATGTCCATATATGAACAGGCTTTTTTAGACACAGCGATAGAAAGAACACAATGTTTACCTGCGCATGACACAGTTTTCCCTGTTTTGTTTTGGGGGGTTTATGCAAGAAAGCGGCATAGTACTTCCAGCACAATTATTTTAATGAGAAAACTCAACTTTTAGGAAACTAAAGAGACCAAAACGTTTTAATAAAACAAGGGTTTTGATTTTATTTGATTTTTTTTTTTTTATTATTAATGTGGTTAAAAAACAGGACCTTAATGCTATGAAGTGTTTTTTGTATGTTTTAGATCTTTTCATTTTCTTAGACATAAAATAATGGTTATCTGGTTATTTAAAAATACAAATATTTCAAATTGAAATAAAAAGTAGTTTTTTGTGTGTGTCATAAAGCAGCTTTGCAATAAATGTTGGTGGCTGATGGACCTACTACAGCTACTCATCCCAATGCTTTCAAAGGCTTTCCAAAAATGAGCTCAAACATATATTTATTGAACACAAGAGAACCACAGTACAATGACATTTATAGTATTTAGATTTATGAACCTGTCTACCAATATAATGATGCCAGAGAAAATCATTTTCAAGATATCTAGAAGCTTTACCAAGGTTCCCGCGGGTCCTTAAAAAGTCTTTAAAGGCATTGAATACTTCAAAATAAAACTAAGGCCTTAATTGGTATTAAAATGTCTTAAATCAGTCTTTCATAGGTCTTAATTTACATCATAAATAGGATTATTTTTCTTACGATTTATTTTTGTAATCTAAATAAAACGTTAAAATTGACAATTATAATTTTTTTTTTATTAAAAAAAATAATGGCTCGCCATTACTGGTTCTGTCCCGATAGCGGAACCAATAAAAACGTTGTTACGGCCGGGACATTTGGGAGATGCACCGTTAACTTTTTGTCTGGAAAATATGAGCAAGTGTAAATGTAACAAAAATTGGCTCCAGTCAAGAGTTTTCTCCATGGCTAAAACCAGGGAACATACATGAGGCACAGTGTATTTTGTGCAAGAAGCGATTCAAGCTCGGAACGATGGGAATTAAGGCAGTGGAGTCGCAAATGTGAAGCGCGAAACACAAAGCGTCAAAATGGAGTTACCGAGAAACAGCCGGTATTTCTCAGTTTTGTTCCACCCTTGTCTCTGCAACGCCTCCACTTATCACCAAATCAAACATACTAAGAAAATGATACAAAGAAAAATAGCTGCAAAAAAGACTTAGCACTGGTTATGTTGTGGCTTTAACACTGATTTGTTTTGTTCCCTGCTAAAACAAAGTTTGTGAATTCAGTTAAATAATTGTTAAAATATATCTGTCATTTGTGTGTTTTTAGCTTTCTTCCTGTATGGGAAGCTTTTCAAAATTTGAAACATTAGTGCAGTGGTTTATGTTAAAATAAACCTTTGGGTTAAGTTGTCGCAAGCTGGTTTTTCTTGTGTTTCTTGTGAATTTGGTCTTCAATTTTTATTTCAAGTGGCATTAAAAAGTCTTAAAAAGTCTTGAATTTAACTTGCCTTATGCTGTAGGAACCATGTCTATAGTCTGATTCTCTGTTCACTAAGAAAACAACATATATTTGTTCATTTTAATCTGTAACTCTGAGTAATGGTCCTCTGAGAAGGCCAGCTTTTTTAACCTGTATAAAGGTACAATCTGTTGCCATTTTTAGCTGAAAAAGCTCCGTATGTAACAAACAGATTTTTTGGTGGCTTTCTCAACAGTGTGCGAAATACCTGTCAATATTTGGGGGGGTCCCCATCTCCCGATTGCTGCGCAATACCAATCTACATTTTCTCAATATGCAGTAGGCCTATAACATTTCAAAGTCAAAGTCAGCTTTAATGTCAATTCTTCACATTCACCAGACATACAAGGACTCGATAGGACGTTTCTCATTCACCAACAGTGAAACAGATAAAGTGCACAGGCACAACAGATAAGATCAGTTCCTAATACTAAAATTGAAACCTTCAATTTCACTATAAAATATAAAATGTACAACAATATAAAATATGCAATACTTATGCTAGTGCAAAAATGCAGATGGTAATGGCAGCAGAAAAAAATATTATTATTATTATTACCAATTATGTAAGATATAGCATTTGTAACAGTAACAGTGCAAAAGAACAGTAAATAAATATAGTATTAATAATAGTGCAGGAGAAAGTTTGTCCAGAGTGATTTTTTTTTTGGAGGGGGGCTCAGCTTCCTGACAGCTTGGTGGATGAAGCTTTCTGTGAATCTGGTGGAGCGGGCAAGAGCCTGAACAGACAGTCAGTCTATGAAAACACACACACGCACGAAGACTGTCTGTCTGTCTGTCTCAATCTCTGTCTCTCTGTCTGTCTCTCTCTTTCATGCACGCATATGTCCTGCTTTGGAACTGGGACAAATTTGTCCAGAGGAGTTCCATTGAGGTCCACAAACAGGATTGAAGACCTGCTGTCTTTGCGCAATCTGTTCCGCGTTGACAGTGTTATTAAAAGTGGAAAAGCATATGGCTAATTTGCATACGCCAACAGGATTGGCTGGCTCCACTTGACAAAAAACAGGACATATTTTTGAATAAAGGTATTGAATTTTAATACTGGACATGTTGAGTTTAAAAACTTTTAGTTACCATTAGTGACAAAAAATATTTTTATTATACAGTTTAAGAGCCCCTTTAAATTTTGCTTTTGAGGCTTTCAGGGGGTCTCATGGGTTAATCGGGGGGGTCGAGCCCCCCCGGACCCACCCGTATTTCGCACTCTGTGTATTGAGGTAAAATAAGAGATGATTGTCTTCCAAAACTTTTCTTTCACTAAATTCAGAAAAAGTCATTGTCATGGTAGGGATAAAATGGATTTTCCTTAAACACAGTTGTCCGGCTTTGGATTCGAATGCAAGATTTTGATTCCCCTTGGCATACACTGGATGACAGGTCAATAATGCCATGGCCTACAAAACATTTCTTCAGCAAAATACCACTAAATTGTATCAATTTGATAGACTGTCTACCCAAAATAACTACTGTACAAGAGACAGTAAAAAATTTGGTAGTCAGTTGGGCTTGGAAGGTGTGCACAGGTAGTAACCTCATTTACCAGAAAGAGTTCACCTAGCCAGATGGTCAGAGCAAAGAAGTCTGACCAAATGGGTTGCATTATATCTTTTTTACAGAAATACACTTTTAGCTTATGGAAATCCGATTTGAACAAGATTAGAGATATGCATTCAACTAAGTGGGGAGGTTGCATAATACTAGTGATGGGTCGGGCAACACCGATGCGTTGGCGCATGTGTCTGTCTCATAGAGCGAAACCTGTGTCGACGTGTGTTTCGCTACGGAAAAGTCACGTGACCGAAACAGTTCCTGTATCGGTCACGTGACCGATGTTTCAAACTGACTGACAAGCCTTTATAAGGATGCGCATCTACCAACGAGATGCATCTGCCAAAACAATCTTGCGTGTTTTGCGAATATAAAATTCATCAAAAATTATGGAGCTTCCTCAAGCAAAAAGAAAGGTTTCTGCCGTGTGGGACCACTTTGATGTCATTTCGGAAAATAAGGTATTTGTTTTAATTTCCTTGTTTCATCCTGTTCCTCTCAGAGTTTCCACTTGATTCATGTACTAAAATACTTTTTTTTTTTTTAAGATGACCTTTGGGAACATTTTGATCTCGAAGTGGGGAGGCAGACCAAAAGTGCCACAGCTGATGCCATCCTTGAGGTGCAGAGATACATGGCAGAGGGCAATATTGCGAGGTCCCAGGATCCTCTTGTATATTGGAAAAACTAAAGGACGGTTTATCCAAACCTCTTCCGCCTGGCCTTAAAATTTTTGTGCACTCCAGCTTCATCTGTGCTGTGTGAGCGGGTGTTTTCCACAGCTGGAGAACTAATATAAAAAAAGCGCAACAGACTGAATTTCAAAACTTATTTTTTTTAATAAAAATTTGTAAAAAAAAAAATAAAAAAAAATACCAGTGAACAAGCATCTTCATTTACTACATGTTTACTTAGACTTAGACTTGACTTTATTAATCCCTTGGGATTACTCCCTTCGGGAAATTGTATTTCCAGTAGCAGGAAAAATTGCACATACAAGAAAATAGAGGATGTTTAGACACAGTATATACAATAGAAAAATAAAATCAATTAAATAAGGTGTAGGAAGATGTATTGGGGGATGAGGATAGACAAATAAATACAGATTAGAGATTATTAAATTATGATGCAGGTTCTCATTATTCATTGACTGTTTCTAAAATATCAAATATGTTTTAATAATAATACAATGCATCATACAATGAATTGCATCATATTAGTGTATATAATAGGTCATCAAATCAGTGTCAGTTAACTCTGTCAACTAGGTTGCCTGTAGGGATTTTTAATGTCCAGCAGGTGTCAGTATTCAGTGACACAGTATCGACACAGTATCAATACAGTTTGGTAATGTGTCGAAACGTTTCATGACGCCTCATCAACCCATCACTACATAATACCAACTTTAGTTTAGGATTCAATAACATCCATTCCCACTCAGTAGGGCTGAAACAGCAGTCATGTTAGTGTAGAGCAGTGTTTTTCAATCCTGGTCCTCAAGGCACCCTGCCCTGCATGTTTTAGATGTTTCCGAGCTTTCACACATCTGTTATCAATTGATAGCAGATTATTAGGCTTTGCTGAACTGCAATCATCTGAATCAGGTGTGCTGAACCTCAGAAACCACCAAAAAATGCAGAGCAGGGTGCCTTGAGGACCAGGTTTGAAAAACACTGGTGTAGAGTACTGAAGCTCTACATCAAGCCACCAGTTGGTGACCCAATATAAATTCCCTGACCGGGAATCGAACCCGGGCCGCAGCAGTGAAAGCACTGAATCCTGACCACTAGACAATCTGGGACATGTTTCTGACCTTTTTAGTAGGGTTTTCACATCATGTCTGTAAATCAACAATGTGATGTGAAGCTTTGCAATATGCTCCTCAAGTTAAATGAGTGTCTGTCGTGATCACATTAAAATAGAGACATTTTAACCGCATGTATTGAGGTAAAGTAAAAGATGATTGTGTTCTAAAACCTTTCCTTTCACTAAATTCACAAAAAGTCATTGTCATGGTAGGGATAAAATGGATTTTCCTTAAACACAGTTGTCCGGCTTTGGATTCAAATGCAAGATTTTGATTCCCTTTGGCATACACTGGATGACAGGTCAATAATGCCATGGCCTACAAAACATTTCTTCAGCAAAATACCACTAAATTGTATCAATTTGATAGACTGTCTACCCAAAATAACTACTGTACAAGAGACATAGTAAAAAATTTGGGTAGTCAGTTGGGCTTGGAAGCTGTGATTGAGTGGTGTGCACAGGTGGTAACCTCATTTACCAGAAAGAGTTTACCTAGCCAGATGGTCAGCACAAAGAGGTCTGACCAAATGGGTTGCATTATATCTTTTTTACAGAAATACACTTTTAGCTTATGGAAATCAGCTTTGAACAAGTTTGGAGATATGCATTCAACTAAGTGGGGAGGTTGCATAATACCAACTTTAGTTTAAGATTCAATAACATCTATTCCCAATCAGTAGGGCTGAAACAGCAGTCATGTTAGTGTAGAGTACTGAAGCTCTGCATCAAGCCACCAGGTGGTGACCCAATAAAAATTCCCTGACCGGGAATCGAACCCAGGCCGCAGCGGTGAGAGCACTGAATCCTGACCACTAGACAATCAGGGACATGTTTCTGACCTTTTTAGTAGGGTTTTCATATCATGTCTGTTAATCAATAATGTGATGTAAAGCTTAGCAATATGCTCCTCAAGTTAGACGTGTGTCTCTCGTCATCACACTAAAATAGAGACATTTTAACCGCATGTATTGAGGTAAAGTAAAACATGATTGTGTGCTAAAACTTTTCTTTCACTAAATTCACAAAAAGTCATTGTATGGATAAAATGGACTTTGGGACTTTGGGATTTTGGGACTTTGGGAAAGTCTGCACTTTGGGACTCAAAGTCCCAAAGTGCAGACTTTAGTCTGCACCTAGTTTGTATCAAGAATCCCCCCAATGTGTTAACGGCTCTCCTCTGGTGCTCCATTTTACAATCAAATGCAAATGTAAGAATGTGGTTTGGTGACTTCAGCTGGTGTGCTGGGGTTTCTTTGTTTAAGTTGTCTCCCTTTGTGATGTAAATGAGCTTTTTCAAGGAGTTGAGTAATTTACAGAATTTCTGTGGGGATAAATAGAGCAGGCACAGCACACAGACTCAGAATTCACCCGGAATTCACCATGGCACAACCAAGGCGACCAAGAAGGATGAACGCTCAGGAGGCTTTAGCCATGCTTCAGAGCATGCCAGACTACGAATCTGATGGTGGATCTTTTGGAGACTTAGCATTTCAGAATGAAAACGGCGCAACCGATTCTTCAAGTGAAGAGGATGATTCTTATGAGAATGCGACTGCTTTTGCACCAGCAAATCCTCCCCTCCAAAGACGCACCAGGGGCCGAGTGGTCAATTATATGATTGAGCGGGACAGTTCAAACACTGAGGCTACATCAGATGAAGAGGAAGACACAGTGCACGGCAACTCCCCTCCTTGCAAAAAACAAAAAACTGCTGATGTTGGCACAATGCCTGGATCCACAGAGAAGGCGAAAGATGGCACTGTTTGGTCCCACTGGAAAGTTGAAGACTTTTCTGTTCCTGAAACCCCACAGACTGCCTTCAATGGATCAGGAGGGCCAACAGATTCTGCGAAACGCAAAATCACAAGCCGCCTTCGCAGCTTCCTGTGTTTGTTGGATATGAACATGTTGCTGACCATCAGAGACTGCACAGTCCACGAGGCCCGCAGAACAAACCCCAGCTGGCAGGTGAGTGTCTACGAGCTGATGGCTTTCCTCGCAATCCTTTTTCGAAGGGCTGCCATGGGTTACATTGGTTCTATGCGACACATGTGGGCCAATAAATTCAGAAACGCAGATATCAAACCCATAATGCCTCGTAACCGTTTTTTTGAAATAAGACGGTACCTTCGTTTTGACAACAAGGACACCCGCAAGGAACGCATACACAATGACAAATTTGCAGCAATTTCTGACATCTGGATGCGGTTTGTTCTGAACTGTGTGTCGTCCTACAGTCCAGGACAGCATGTTACTGTGGATGAGCAGCTGTTTCCGTCCAAGGTTCGGTGCCCCTTTTTGCAGTACATTGCATCCAAGCCTAACAAGTTTGGAATCAAGTTTTGGATTGCAGCAGATCTGGACACAAAATACATGTGTAATGCCAGAGAACGTTGTTCTGAAATTGATGGAACCATTTTTGGACAAGGGAAGGACTGTAGCTATGGACAATTTCTTCACCTCTCTGTCTTTGGCTAACAGGCTCCTTCAGCGAAATACAACTCTGCTTGGCACCATCAACAAAATTCGTCGGGAGCTACCAGCAACTGCAAAGGAAACCTCGGTGCGCCAGTTGCACTCCACACAGGTGTTCAAATCTGGAAGTGCCTTGCTGACGGTGTATGCGACAAAAAAAAAGAAATCTGTCTGTCTTCTGAGTACCATGCATCACAGAGGGGAAATTGTGGACATTCAAAAACAAAAACCAAACACTGTGGTTGATTACAACCATCTCAAATGTGGTGTTGATATTATGGACCAGAAACTGCGCAACTACTCTGTGCGTGCAGGAACACGGAGGTGGCCTATGGCTGTGTTTTATAACCTGCTTGACATGGCCGCCACAAATGCACATGTTTTGTACACAGCGTGTACAGGATCCAAAGAAAGTCGTCGACTGTTCATGCTGGAGCTTTCAGAGGAACTCAAAAACAGGCTCCTGCAGGAAAAGACACAAGAGGAAGAGCAAAAACAGCTACGTTGTGAGATGAGAGTTTCCCAGCAGAAAAAAGACTCAATGCTAGGTGCGCATACTCTGCAATAACAACAGAAGTACTGAACGTTGTGTCCACTGCGGCAAATTTACCTGTGGCAACTGTAGGAAAGGCTCACCATGGGAATGTGGAAACTGCTAGATGGGACAATTGCATTTTACATTTTTCCACTTTATATTTAGTGCTTTATCCATATGTAGACTGTTTTTCTTTATCTGAAATAAAAAAAACTTTCTGAGGCTATACCTTCTGTCTGTTGTTTTTCAAAATTGAGCCGTTTGGGGTGGTATTTGGCTCCAGTCCCCCCAACTGATCTGTACAATGAAAATATCTCCATCAGCTGACAAAATATTTATACAACAATGACCATCTGCCCTATTTACTAGAGGGCAAACAAGCAAACATCATCCGCTCACGATTTCCAGCGGAAAGCCGGTTTTGTGCTGGAAACCGGTTTCCAGCTCAAATTCCGATCTGGCGGCAGGGGGAAATGTAAAGGTTGTGGGTGGGAAGTCTAGCTCCCAGAATAAATAGGCGCAGCAGATCGACTCAGAGTTATTGAGATTTCAAGCTTGGCTTGGCTTGGCTTGGCGTACAAGCTTGGCTGCAACAGACGAGCATGTGTTGTACAAGCCGTGCACAGGGACCAAAGAGAGTCCACCAAAGTTAATTCTGCTACTTGCAAATGAACTTCGTAACATTTGTATGCAAGAAAAGGCAATAAAGGAAGAACACATGAGACAGCATTGTGAGATGAAGAGACTAGGGCTGTTCCTTTTAAATAAATGTTACTCCAATACTAAAGGCATACTGTTTGTCATTCTCTAAGATTAAATTTTGAATGACATAAAAAGGCGAGACAAGACAAAATACAATTATTCTTTCTTTCATATAGTGAGCTTTGCAATATAAATGAGTCTGTTGGTGAATGGACAATAGAAATAGGCTCTGCCTTGCCTTGTTGGAAAAGCATGGTTATGACTTGTTCTCAGCTCAGGAACTAGGACCTCTATGATATCTGGTTGTTCAATAGGTTTGCCTAAATAAAAGATTTAGATCTGACATATAAATATATTCCTGCAAAAAGGTATGATGTTGCAGGGGCAGGTACTGAAAAGTGCTTGGAACATGGTCTTGATGCCAGTTTGTTTCAGCCTTTATCCAGTCTTAATGTAGAAGAGCTGGTCATATCACAGGTTATTTGCATTACAATAGGGACAGTTAGCAAGGCAGAGTGAATACACAAATTTGCAGAGGGGAGGGGGGCTTGCAGGAAAACTGAAAATCTCTGGGACATCTAGTGTTAAACACAGTTGTCCGGCTTTGGATTCGAATGCAAGATTTTGATTGCCTTTGGCATACACTGGATGACAGGTCAATAATGCCATGGCCTACAAAATATTTCTTCAGCAAAATACCACTAAATTGTATCAATTTGATAGACTGTCTACCCAAAATAACTACTGTACAAGAGACATAGTAAAAAACTTGGTAGTCAGTTGGGCTTGGAAGGTGTGCACAGGTAGTAACCTCATTTACCAGAAAGAGTTTACCTAGCCAGATGGTCAGCACAAAGAATTCTGGCCAAATGGGTTGCATTATATCTTTTTTACAGAAATACACTTTTAGCTTATGAAAATCAGCTTTGAACAAGATTAGAGATATGCATTCAAATAAGTGGGGAGGTTGCATAATACCAACTTTAGTTTAAGATTCAATAACATCCATTCCCACTCAGTAGGGCTGAAACAGCAGTCATCTTAGTGTAGAGTACTGAAGCTCTACATCAAGCCACCAGTTGGTGACCCAATATAAATTCCCTGACCGGGAATCGAACCCCGGCCGCAGCGGTGAAAGCACTGAATCCTGACCACTAGACAATCAGGGACATGTTTCTAACTTTTCAGTAGGGTTTTGATATCATGTCTGTTAATCAATAATGTGATGTTAAGCTTGGCAATATGCTCCTCAAGTTAGACGTGTGACATTTTAACCGCATGTATTGAGGTAAAGTAAAACATGATTGTGTGCTAAAACTTTTCTTTCACTAAATTCACAAAAAGTCATTGTCATGGTAGGGATAAAATGGATTTTCCTTAAACACAGTTGTCCGGCTGTGGATTCAAATGCAAGATTTTGATTCCCTTTGGCATACACTGGATGACCGGTCAATAATGCCATGGCCTACAAAACATTTCTTCAGCAAAATACCACTAAATTGTATCAATTTGATAGACTGTCTACCCAAAATAACTACTGTTCAAGAGACATAGTAAAAAATTTGGTAGTCAGTCGGGCTTGGAAGGTGTGATTGAGTGGTGTGCACAGGTTGTAACCTCATTTACCAGAAAGAGTTTACCACAGGTGTCAAGTAACAAAGTACAAATACTTCGTTACTGTACTTAAGTACACTTTTTAGGTATCTATACTTTACTCCATTACTTAGTGTTCCTCCTACTTTTGACTTCTACACATTACATTTTCACACAAGTATCTTTACTTTGTATTCCTTACATTTTTAAAACAAACGTTACTCGTTACTCTTGGCTTCAGTTTAAAGCACAGAACAACATTAAATCCAAAGATTTTGTCCGAGGTAAAGCTGATTTATTTGTTGTAGTCTCTCGTTATTCACACACAACAAGCAGCGATTAGCCGACGTAGGTTTTAAAACTGCAAAGCTTTGTCTTCAACTGAAAATCAAACGCGCATCTACACAGACCAGTGTGATGCATTCCCGAGCGTCAGACAGCTATGGTGCATGTAGGAGCATGGGACATTTCAGACTTACAAGGAAATAGACAAAAACAGAACAGAACTCATACAATAATATATTTATTTAGAAACAGTGTGGGCTTTCTTATAATACTGAATGCTCTATAACTGTATTTCTGTTATTTTTTGATTATGCACATCTGCTAGCTTTTTATTCTAAAAAATCTATAATATTACAGCAGCAAATTATCAAAGTTTTTCAAAAGCCTGTTTGAAAGCTCCAAATGAGGCTTTGGATCGTACAGCGACAATTGCGCTGTCATTGTTTTACAGGGCAGAATTTACATTTGCTGAATCTTGTCTTTGAACTAGTGATGGATATACAGGAATACAGTCATACAAGTGTAAACTCCTCTCAGATAGAACAGGATGCAATATTTTGCAATTTCTATTTTTATTTTTTCATCTTTTTTTTTTTTATTAAATGTAACATGAATGCATAAATACGTCATTCTATTTGAGTGTTAAATTCTGTTTAAAGTAACAGATCATTAAAAATGTCTCCTGACATTTACTGGTTGATTTTCTTTATTCGGACCCCACAGATTTTTTATTAGTTACCCGTGGTTTAATGTTTCTAAATATATATTTCACGTCATGTGCGCCATCCAATGCAGATCATTGGCTCCACCCACATCTAGTGAAAACCAGAGATGGGAAGTAACGAAGTACAAATACTTCGTTACTGTACTCAAGTAGATTTTTCTGATATTTTTACTTTACTTTACTACTTATTTTTATGGCAACATTTTACTTCTACTCCTTACATTTTTACACAAATATCTGTACTTTCTAATCCTTACATTTTAAAAACTTGGCTCGTTACTTTAGTTTTGAATCATTTCAATGGAGTTACCGTTATTATTTTTCACGTCATCAATACCAAATTCAATTTAATTGGATGGGAATCTACGTTGCATTTGACGCACCACTACAAGACGAATCGACAGATTCAGCGGTATTCATACGCGGCAAATCATTGCAGCTTGGTGGCAGTGGCGTTAGCATAGTAGTATGGACAACGAGATGATTGAAAATGAACACAGCGGAGATCTAGTCCTATTGGCAGACATCCATTTAAAATGTAGGCAACGGCATGAAAAAAGTGGTTTCTACTTTTACTTTTATACTTTAAGTAAATTTACAAGCCTGTACTTTGTTACTTTTACTTAAGTAAAGAAGTTTAATCAGTACTTCCACTTTTACCAGAGTATTTTTTATCACAAGTATCTGTACTTTTACAGAAAGTGAGTAATTTTGCCATCTCTGGTGAAAACTAGTGTAATTGGATGAGTCGTATAACGCAAACACTCATTGGTTAGTTAAAGGAAATCATCAGAAGCAAGCAGGTGTTCTTCAAACTGTAAACGAGAATTGTCTATGCCATGCTACAATGTTGAATTCAGAAAAACATGTCTAAATGTCTGAAAGGTCTGACACAGGTGAGAGCGTATCGGGAGACGGAGACCAACAAGACCTCCCTCATCCTTGGCCCTATCTCAAAGAAGTTTTTGAAACAGTCGAAAAATTACTTTACTTTATACTTTAAGTAGTTTTTGGAGCACACACTTTTTCACTTTTACTTGAGTAATAAGGTCAAGTTGATACTTCTACTTTTACCAGAGTGTTTTTGAGCTGCAGTATCTATACTTCTACTTAAGTAACAAATGTGTGTACTTTTGACACCACTGGAGTTTACCTAGCCAGATGGTCAGCACAAAGAAGTGTGACCAAATGGGTTGCATTATATCTTTTTTAGAGAAATACACTTTTAGCTTATGAAAATCAGCTTTGAACAAGATTAGAGATATGCATTCAACTAAGTGGGGAGGTTGCATAATACCAACTTTAGTTTAAGATTCAATAACATCCATTCCCACTCAGTAGGGCTGAAACAGCAGTCATGTTAGTGTAGAGTACTGAAGCTCTACATCAAGCCACCAGTTGGTGATGCAATAAAAATTGCCTGACCGGGAATTGAACCCGGGCCGCAGCGGTGAAAGCGCTGAATCCTGACCACTAGACAATCAGGGTCATGTTTCGAACTTCTTAGTAGGGTTTTCATATCATGTCTGTTAATCAACAATGTGATGTAAAGCTTGGCAATATGCTCCTCAAGTTAGACGTGTGTCTCTCGTCATCACACTAAAATAGAGACATTTTAACCGCATGTATTGAGGTAAAGTAAAACATGATTGTGTTCTAAAACTTTTCTTTCACTAAATTCACAAAAAGTCATTGTCATGGTAGGGATTAAATGGATTTTCCTTAAACACAGTTGTCCGGCTTTGGATTCCAACGCAAGATTTTGATTCCCTTTGTGTTAGTGTATAGTCAGTGTGCGAAATACCTGTCAATATTTGGGGGGTCCCCATCTCCCGATTGTTGCGCAACACCAATCTGAATTTTCTCAATATGCAGTAGGCCTATAACATTTCAAAGTCAAAGTCAGCTTTAATGTCAATTCTTCACATTCACCAGACATACAAGGACTCGATAGGACGTTTCTCATTCACCAACAGTGAAACAGATAAAGTGCACAGGCACAACAGATAAGATCAGTTCCTAATACTAAAATTGAAACATTCAATTTCAATATAAAATATAAAATGTACAACAATATAAAATATGCAATACTTATGCTAGTGCAAAAATGCAGATGGTAATGGCAGCAGAAAAAATATTATTATTATTATTATTATCAATTATGTAAGATATAGCATTTGTAACAGTTGCAGTGCAAAAGAACAGTAAATAAATATAGTATTAATAGTAGTGCAGGAGAAAGTTTGTCTGGAGTGATTTTTTTTAATTATTTTTGAGGGGGCTTCAGCTTCCTGACAGCTTGGTGGATGAGGCTTTCTGTGAATCTGAGTGGGAAAGAGCCTGAATAGACAGTCAGTCTATGAAAACACACACACACAAAGACTGTCTGTCTGTCTGTCTCAATCTCTGTTTCTCTGTCTGTCTCTCTCTTTCGTGCACGCATATGTCCTGCTTTAATCCAGTGTCTGACGAATGGAAATGGGTCGAATTTGTCCATAGGAGGTCCGTTGAGGTCCACAAACAGGAGTGAAGACCTGCTGTCTTTGTGCAATCTGTTCCACATTGCCCGTGTTATTAACTGCGGAAAAGCACATGGCTAATTTGCTTACACGAACAGGATTGGCTGTTTGGCTGTATTTGTGAATAAAGGTTTTGAATTTTAATACTAGACATGTTAAGCTTAAAAACTTTTAGTTACCATTAGTGACAAAAAAAAAATTTTTATTTAAAATTTTTTTGACAAGATTTAAGACCCCCTTTAAATTTTGCTTTTGAGGCTTTCAGGGGGTCACATGGGTTAATCGGGGGGGTCGAGCCCCCCGTATTTCGCACTCTGCATCTCAAATTTTTTTTAACCATCCAGTCTCCTAACTTTTACTGAAAGAAACATCTATCGAAGTAGCTGCCAGTTAAAATTCACTGAGTGCTGATGTGTCTCTCCTCCTCCACATTGCTACTCTGTACGTCAGTGAATAGCGACCCCAAATAATATTATGTCCCAAAGATCCCATGATTTTACACCGAGAGGCAGGACTCAATAGCAGCGGCAGAGCGAGGAAAAAACACGGACTGAAAACGTTCTGAACACTGAAGATATACACTGCCTGGCCAAAAAAAAAGTCGCCACCTGGATTCAACTAAGCAAATAGGTACGAGCCTCCTATTGGATAATTACTGCATGGGCGATTATCTTTCAGCTGGCAACAACTTATTTAACCCCAACTGGAGCAATGACTTGCTTCTCATTTCCTAAACAACCATGTCGAAAGACACATCCAGTGGTCGTGCGAAAGATGTTAGTCTGTTTGAGAAGGGTCAAATCATTGGCATGCATCAAGCAGAGAAAACATCTAAAGAGATTGCAGAATCTACTAAAATTAGGTTAAGAACTGTGCAACGCATTAAAAAAACTGGAAGAATAGTGGGGACCCATCATCTTCAAGGAAGAAATGTGGTCGGAAAAAAATCCTGAATGATCGTGCTCGGCAATCACTTAAACGTGTGGTGAGATCAAATCGAAGAAAAACAACAGTAGAACACAGGGCTGTTTAATACTGAAAGTAAGAGCATTTCCACACGCACAATGCAAAGGGAACTCAAGGGATTGGGACTGAACAGCTGTGTAGCCGTAAGAAAATGATTAATCCAGGGGTCACCAACCTTTTTAAGGCTGATGGCTACTTCATGGCTACCGAGTCATAGGAAGGGCTACCAATACTGACCTATGAACTGGAGGGATCAGTGTTCACCTACATCAGGGGTGCCCAACCAGTCGATCGCGGGCGGAGTTTCAGTCGATCGTGAGAAGTTTTACAACAATGTATTTATGGCTATGACAAAAAAAAAAAAAACGTTTTAAAAAAACACGAATCAAATCATTGATCACGAGAGGACAATGTGTATTTTCATAATAATAAAATGAAAAATAAAAAGTATGCAGGGAACCTTTTTTTATGCATGCTGATTGCTGGGCATGGTTTGCCACGGTTGCTAGGTTGTTACCAGGGACTCTAAAGCGCGAAGAGGAATCTAATGAGATAATGACATCTATCACAACTGATGGGTCTCCATCTATGGTTGGGCGCACTGCTGGATTTGTTGCTCTGTTCAAGCTGTCTGAAACTTTCCCGGATTTTTGGATCAACCACTGCATCATTCAGCAACAGCTGTGCGGCAATATTTTAGATATGAAGCATGTCATGGACGTTGCGATGAAAATCGTTTGCTCTGTTCGGGCCAGGAGTTTTCAGAGGCGTTTATTCCGTGCCCAGGTACACCGACGTCAGGTGGCAGAGCCTTGGCAGATTCTTCGAAAGATTTTATGAACTGTGTTGTTCTTCGATTCTATATAGAACAGACGAGGCGTGTAAACTTGTTCTGTATATTTATTTCCAAACTTCCACAGAACCTTTCAGTACCAAGTTACATTCAGAACTGCCCTCTCGCTCTAGCCTCCAACCCGTGACGCCACGCTCCCCATTGCATGCTGGGTATTGGAGTTCAAGAGCTTTCCGGCTCATAACATCACAGGAACTTTTGCCCGAAATTAAAGAAACAGTCAACAACCCATTCTGCTGTATGTTACATCTTCACATCCAAATAGTTTTTACTTAGTATTTTCCTATTTTTATCTGTTTTCCTGTTGAATTTTAATCCATCTGCCAGTTTGCTTGCCAATGCCAATGCCCCAGTGAAGTTTATCATTCTGAAATAGTGGACTTCCCTTCTCCTTCCTCCTGCTTTGAAGTGATCTTAGACAGATTTTATTTGTCGTTTTGTTTACACAAGTGTAAAACAAAAAGAAATTTAGTTTGGAACAGCTCTCTGGACAATTTCCTCTTTTTTTAAAGTGCTGCCTTGAAAAGTAGTAAAAAAATATATATATTTATATATATCAGTGATATAATAATAATAATAATAATAATAAATCCGATTTGTACCGCACTTTTCATTAAGAAAAATCTCAAAGTGCTACACAGTGCAAATAAAATCAAAGATAAAAATCAACCATAAAAATCATGTGGTCATTAACAAAAATCTCAAAGTGCTACACAGTGCAAATAAAATCAAAGATAAAAATCAACAACATAAAAATCATGTGGAGGCAGAGTAGGCTTGCTTTAATAAAAAAGTCTTCAAGCCTCTTTTAAAATCATTCAGTGGTTGTGGAGCTCTCAGATGATCTGGGAGAGAGTTCCAGAGACGGGGGGCAGCGACAGCGAAGGCCCGATCTCCCATGGACCTTAATCTGGAGCGAGGAAGGTGAAGGAAGTTGCAGTCTTGTGATCGAAGAGATCTGGTGGATGAATGTGGAGTGAGAAGGTCCTTCAGATAATCCGGTGAGGATCCGTTTAAACACTGATGGGTGATGAGTGCGATTTTGTATTGAATTCTGCAGGTGATGGGAAGCCAGTGAAGGTCATGCAGAATAGGTGTAATATGGGCAAATTTGCGGGCCCTCAAGAGAATCCTGGCTGCGCTGTTTTGAATGTATTGGAGCTTCTGAAGATGTTTTTTATGGATTCCAACAAACAGAGAGTTGCAGTAGTCTAACCTGGAGGAGACAAATGCATGAACGAGAGTCTCAGCATCAGAAAAAGAAAGAAACGGACGGATTTTGGAGATATTACGAAGATGAAAGAAACAGATTTTAGACAGATCCTTAATGTGATTTTCAAAAGTAAGTTGAGAATCCATTCTAACTCCAAGATTTGTAACTATGGTGGAAAATGGGATGTCTTGTCCAGAAAAGAAAACAGTCGACATAGTTGAAGATTGAACCTGGTGAGGTGTTCCGATCAGCATGGCCTCAGTTTTGGAGCAGTTTAACTGAAGGAAATTCTGAGTCATCCACTTCCTTATCTCCTCCAGGCAGGTAGTGAAAGCATTAAGTGAAGATGGTGATGATGCTCCAGTTCTAATATAAAGTTGTATATCGTCGGCGTAGCAGTGAAAGGAGATGTTATATCGATTTATGATTTGACCCAAAGGCAGCATGTAAAGGGAAAACAGCAGGGGCCCTAATACTGACCCCTGTGGGACACCACAGGAGACAGAGACAGCCTGGGACTTGGCCTTGCCTAGGCTAACACATTCCAGCCGATTGGAGAGAAAAGATTTAAACCAGTCCAGAACGGTGTCACAGAGACCGACCTCCACATGAAGACGGTGTAGTAGGATGTTATGGTCCACAGTGTCAAAGGCTGCAGTTAGATCAAGGAGAACAAGGAGAGATGTAGACCCAGCATCAGCTGCCATGTAGATGTCATTAGTAACTCTAAGCAAAGCGGTCTCAGTGCTGTGAGCAGAACGAAACCCAGACTGAAATTTCTCGTACAGGGAATTTTGTTCTAGATGAAGCTGCAGCTGAGCGGCAACAGCTTTTTCCAGCACTTTTGACAGAAAAGGAAGATGTGAAATTGGGCGGTAATTGGAAAGAATATCTGGATCCAGGGTAGATTTCTTTAGAAGAGGTTTAATGATGGCTGTTTTAAGAGGCAATGGAACATGACCAGATTTCAGTGATTTGTTTATTATTTGTGTGATTAACGGACTTATTGCGGCATGATTAGATTTTATGAGTGATGAGGGGCAGGGATCCAGGGCACAAGATGAAGGCTTCATTTTCTTGAGGATGCTCTCCACTTCACTCTTTGCAACTTCATCAAAGCAGCTCATGGACCCATGGTGTACAAGGGTAGATGGCAGCCGAAGATCAGGAAGGCTGTGGAGCTGAGATCTAATAGAATTTACTTTGTTTTTGAAGAATGAGAGAAACAGATTGCATTTTTCAGTCGAATCCTCATCCTCAGTTTGTTGATTGGGATGAAGGAGATGTTTTATTGTCGAGAAAAGCTGTTTGGAATTTCCCGGACAGCTGTTGATAATGTTGGAATAATACTTAGACCGTGCTTCCTTAAGAGAAAAGGCATAAGCTTTCTGATGTTCCTTATATGCCTGCTTGTGTACAGAGAGACCTGATTTTTTTACATGTCTCTCGATAGCACGTCCAACGGCTTTCATGTTCCGCAGCTCATTGGTGTACCAAGGAGCTGAGCGGCAGAATGACACCAGCCTCGACTTCGGTGGAGCATGGAGCTCCAGAAGCTCCTGGAGAGATTGATTGTAGTAATCCACAGAGTCAGTTACAGAAGAATGATTGACAGCAGTCAAGGAATGAAAAGCAGAAGACAAAGGAGATATTTTTCAAATCACGGAACTGAATAAGACGTTTAGATTTTGGAGCAGACAAAGATGAAGGCACTTCTAGAGAAATGATACTGTGGTCCGAGACGCCCAGGTCATATACAGATAAGTTATTGATAGTTACAGTGTCTGTAATCACCAGGTCCAGAGTATGCCCCCTATTGTGTGTAGGGGCGTCAACAAACTGAGTTAGATTAAGTGAGTCCAGAAGAGACTTAACATCTGCTGCCAGAGGGGAGGAAAAATGATCAAAATGTATATTGAAATCTCCAAGAATAATATTTTTTAAAGAACGGGCACAGAAAAAAGTTAGGAGGTCATGTATCTCTGAATTAAATGAAACATGTTGTTTTGTAGGCCGATAAAGCAATGCTATATTCATCTGGAGTGGGGCTTTGAGATTGAAGGCCAAGCATTCAAAAGAAGAAAAGTCCTGAAGAGCCAGATCGGACAATTTTAAATCACTGCGGTAAATTACTGCCAGACCACCACCTCGCCCCTTGCGGCGAGCTCTCTGCAGATAGCTGTATCCAGGGGGACAAGCTTCATTCAGCGAACTGTACACATCCGGTGGGTGCCATGTTTCAGTAAGGCACATAAGGTCCACATTTTTCTCCAGAATATGGTCATGATAAGGCAGGATTTGTTGGTCAGTGATTGAACATTAAAAAGTTCTATTTTAATACTGGTTGAAGTGGAAGCCTTATGGAGAGGTTTTAGCAGACTGAAATCCACTCCACGTTTTCCTTGCCCCTTCATGCATTGAGTTCTTCCAGCCATATCAGGGAGCACAGACGCTGCATTCTGATGACGAAAGCGTTGCGCGACACGTCTGGTAGACCAGAAGGAAGCCGTAGGGCCAGATCCAGCCTGCTGATGAGAAACAGTTCTCCTCCGAGAGCCTCTATGGACATAGCGGGGTCTACGCAGAAGACCCAGTCGTTTTAAGATGGAAACACAGGGTGGGATGGAGTAGTTGTTAAGTCCAATCAGCTGGGAGGCGGAATAGGTCAACATCGACGAGCCGGCCAAGCCTGGAGAAGCTAGCATGGAGCTAACCGCTAACAGCAGACCCACGGCTCCAAAACAGACATTCAGGAAACAGAGCGATGTAATCCACAGCATAACTTGCAGACTAGCACAGGAGAAAATCCAGCGAGAAATGACGACGGTTGATAACGACAACTTTTTCCGTGGAGAAGCGGCGAAGCGGTGGAGAAGCGGTGAACATTCAACGCCAGTGTCCTCTCCCTCCTGATGACTGAGCGTCAAAGTGTAGGTGAGCCCAGAAACACAAAAAAAAAAAAAAAGAAAAAAAAATATATAAACGTATGACTGTAAATTTACAGTTCTAACGTGTTTTTGTTTCCTCTCTACTGGACTGTGTGTGTGTATCAATTTGTGTATTTAGATTTTTTGACTGCACAGCCTTTGTCTGGAGATCTTGACCAGTGGCACGGGAAGGGGGGTGCTGCGGGGGCTGCAGCCTCCCTCGTCATAGCATCAGCCCCCCATGGTGGGGGGCTGTGGAGTAACATAATATTGTACTTAAAAACATGAAATTATTTATGTATTTATTTTTTAAAAGACTATGTTTGATATGGGATTAAAATGATGGGCTGTGTATAAGATATAAACTAATGATTCATTATTTTAATATTTCATAAAAAACTAGGCTACTCCCCCGGAAGCTTCCGCCACCTCACATTCGTTTAGGCATGGCTAGCAATAGGCAGCAGAAACGTATTTCTGACTATTTCGAGGTAAGAAATGGTTTTAATTCCCCTATACTGCCGCATTTAGCGTTATTTATGTGCCTATTCATCTTAGTCCTGTGGCTGAAGAAGTCTGCGCTAGAATAAGGCTGCATATCACTAAATTTTATGTCCTTATTAAGCTATTTAGTGATGAAATATGAAATTAGTTAATTTTTTTTTTGTGTGTGTTTTTTGTTTCAGATATGAAATCATTCCCCATATCCATAGTCGAATGGACTTTCAAGACGTTCAATGCTCAGTTTAGGCGATATTTAGGCCATGTTTTATTCCTGATCCTGTTGATTGGGAGCTGTTGTTTGTTTTGAATGATTAAAGAGAAGAAATAAAGTTTAAAATGTTCATGCTTTGTTCCGATGCATTTTAAATGGCAGTTTTTGGTGACAAATGTAGGCCTACAATATTATGTTAAAAACGTCAGCCACAGCCCTCAACATAATGACGTCATGTGTTTTCCAACCCAGCCATCAGCCCCCCTCGCTTGAAACAGCTTCCAGCGCGCCTGATCTTGACTGCTCTTTTCTATAGTTTTTTGAGTGAGTGAGTGAGTGAGTGAGTGAGTGAGTGAGTGAGTGAGTGAGTGAGTGAGTGAGTGAGTGAGTGAGTGAGTGAGTGAGTGAGTGAGTGAGTGAGTGATATGGTGTGAAGTTCTTATGAGATTGTTAACTTCTGGTTTTGCAACCTATTTTTTGACACAATTGATCATTTCCCCGTTTGTTGGACTTACTGTTTATTCTCCACCTGTAAATAAAAAACAAACACTGCCCATCTCTTGTGTTTGGCTTGGTAGATCTCGGCATGCCATCAACTTCAAAAGTAGATCTTGGTTTAGAAAAGGTTGGGCACCCCTGACCTACAGTAAATCTCATCCATAAAAACTCATTTTTATTCTTATTTTATTCTTTTATTCATTTCTAATTTTCTTTTTAATATTGTCATTTTGAAACCACTGAAATATGATGAAATAGTTAACATGATGAAATAATACATAAATGATTAAAAAGAAGAGCAACAGAATAAAAAAAAATTAAACTTAACCCACTGAGTGAGTTCTTCTCTTTTCAGAAGACGAAGAGGGCACCCCATGTGGTCCTTGAGGGCCCTTTGGTGCCCGCAGGCACCGTGTCAGTGACCCCTGCACTAATCAATGAGGCTAACCGGAAAAAAAGGCTTCAATTTGCTAGGGAGCAAGTCAGATAAGTCAGAACCTTTCAGAACCAAACTGCTGCAAAACAGACATTTTGCAACACGTTTCTCTTGAGTTTCAGAACCTATAGAGCCAAACTGGATGAGAACCATGCCCTGGGTGTGAGCCTTAGGGGGACCCCTGCAGTGTGCTACTGAGACAAAGAACCCCTGACTGCAGAGCTGCAACTGGATGAAACCAAAGCTTTCCAAATGGACATGGAGAAATGTTTGCAGGTCTGGCATGATTAGGGGCAGAACAAGCAATATCTCTTTTGATGATGCTAATCATATCACGTGTTTACTGCCGAGTAAAGACAACGCTAATTGAAGCTAAAGAATTGACTGCATGCTACGCTATGCAACAGGAATATGTGTTGAGCTGTTGCTGAAGCTTGGACAAGCTTTATTCACTAAGGGTTTAAACACTGATATAACATTAGTGTCCATGTGTCCCTCAGATGCTCATTACATTTCCATTACCAAGTATGACCAAGAGTCATTTAGTGGAATCCTGGTATATGCTATTACAAAGAGGGTAAAGAATCATTTAACTAAAGGTTTTTGGTTCTTGATTAAGCAAATCATTTAATAAAACATTATTTGGCCAAATAATGTTTTATTCACCTTGTGGATTTATGAATTTGTCTGAAAACTTTTCAATTTCCTTAAAATTAGTGAAAAGCTCATTTGATCATATCTCAAATTCTTCCAGATAAAATTTGGTTTCAAACACAAAATCCATCTTAAACTGTAATATGTTTTTCAACCATGCTTCCCCTTCCTCTTTGTACATAGTAGTTAGTTTAGTTTAGTTTTACTAGTCGTGGTTGATAGTGTTAAACTGGAATATGTTTGACTTGGAGCTGAATGATTTTTGTTAATAAACTCTTATATTTTGAACAGATGTTGTGGTGAATTTATTCCATGTATGTGATGAATTAACTGTTTGACCAAGATTAGTGCTCGAATCACTCTTTCATTTATTGTTCTAACACACAGCTAGTAGGGCGTGTGTTCATAAACAGTATATAAAAGCCGAAACAATATCTGATTAAATAAGATATTATTAACATCTTAGAGTATCAAAAACACAAATTCCCGGCTGGCTGGGATTAGAATATATTGAACGAAAGTTGAATATTTTGAATGATTTCCTGAGAATATGGAATGAAATCTTGGAATATATGGAATGAAAGTTGCCCTGAAAGAATCAGGGGTAATGTAGTTTTAAAACAAATGATTTAATTTGTGTTCATTTAGAATTAGTCATTAATTAACCTAATCAGTGTATAAATAAAAACATTGTTAAATAACATCCACTCACTGTAGATTTAGGTGATCGGATTTGACAATTTAAGGTGGTCGTTTAAGTGACCAGACTTGGAGATATCTGCATTTCGGCCTTTAGAAATGAATAACAGACCAGGGCAACTAGAAGGAGTTGGGAAGAACAGGGTGGGGGGAGCAGAGAAGCTCAGACAGAAAGAGGACAGAGCTTAATGTGGAGCAGAGTACAGCCCCTGGAAATTGACAAAACTGACTGAAAATTATTCACAAATTCATTATTGAAAATATATTTTGGAATTCATTCAATATATTCCACTTTCATTCCATATTCTCAGGAAATCATTCAAAATATACCACTTTCACTCAAAATATTCAAGCTTCATTCAATTTTCTCAGAAAAATCATTAAAAATAATGAATATCATTCAAAATATTCGAATATCATTCTAAATATTCAACTTTCATTCAAAATATTCAACTTTCACTCACAATATTCAAGCTTCATTCAATTTTCTCAGATAAATCATTAAAAATATTAAAATATCATTCGAAATATTCGAATATCATTCGAAATATTCAACTTTCATTCAAAATATTCAACTTTCATTCAATATTCTCAGGAAATCATTCAAAATATTGAAGCTCAATGATTTCGG
This sequence comes from Cyprinodon tularosa, assembly GCF_016077235.1. Lineage (NCBI taxonomy): Eukaryota > Metazoa > Chordata > Actinopteri > Cyprinodontiformes > Cyprinodontidae > Cyprinodon > Cyprinodon tularosa. Next base: position 125,370 of record NW_024039604.1, read on the forward strand.
AGAATATGGAATGAATCCTTTGAATATATGGAATGAAAGCTGGCCTGAAAGAATCATGGGTAATGTAGTTTCACAACACATAGACGACTGTAGACTTCAGGCCAATTCACAGAATTTGGCTTGTTAAAGGCTTTTAATACTGTTCTTAAAAGTTTAAATGATTTAATTTGTGTTTATTTAGAATTAATAAATACCAAATTAACCTAATCAGTGTATAAATAAAAACATTGTTAAATAACATCCACTCAAAATCCCTTTTTTTTTTCCTCACTGTAGATTTAGGTGATCGGATTTGACAATTTAAGGTGGTCGTTTAAGTGACCAGACTTGGAGATATCTGCATTTCGGCCTTTGGAAATGGATAACAGACCAGGGCAACTAGAAGGAGTTGGGAAGAACAGGGTGGGGGGAGCAGAGAAGCTCAGACAGAAAGAAGACAGAGCTTAATGTGGAGCAGAGTACAGCCCCTGGAAATTGACAAAACTGACTGAAAATTATTCACAAATTCATTATTGAAAATATATTTTGGGATTCATTCAATATATTCCACTTTCATTTCATATTCTCAGGAAATCATTCAAAATATTCCACTTTCACTCAAAATATTCAAGCTTCATTCAATTTTCTCAGAAAAATCATTAAAAATAATGAATATCATTCAAAATATTCGAATATCATTCTAAATATTCAACTTTCATTCAAAATATTCAACTTTCACTCACAATATTCAAGCTTCATTCAATTTTCTCAGATAAATCATTAAAAATATTAAAATATCATTCGAAATATTCGAATATCATTCGAAATATTCAACTTTCATTCAAAATATTCAACTTTCATTCAATATTCTCAGGAAATCATTCAAAATATTGAAGCTCAATGATTTCGGAGAATATGGAATGAATCCTTTGAATATATGGAATGAAAGCTGGCCTGAAAGAATCATGGGTAATGTAGTTTCACAACACATAGACGACTGTAGACTTCAGGCCAATTCACAGAATTTGGCTTGTTAAAGGCTTTTAATACTGTTCTTAAAAGTTTAAATGATTTAATTTGTGTTTATTTAGAATTAATAAATACCAAATTAACCTAATCAGTGTATAAATAAAAACATTGTTAAATAACATCCACTCAAAATCCCTTTTTTTTTTCCTCACTGTAGATTTAGGTGATCGGATTTGACAATTTAAGGTGGTCGTTTAAGTGACCAGACTTGGAGATATCTGCATTTCGGCCTTTGGAAATGGATAACAGACCAGGGCAACTAGAAGGAGTTGGGAAGAACAGGGTGGGGGGAGCAGAGAAGCTCAGACAGAAAGAAGACAGAGCTTAATGTGGAGCAGAGTACAGCCCCTGGAAATTGACAAAACTGACTGAAAATTATTCACAAATTCATTATTGAAAATATATTTTGGGATTCATTCAATATATTCCACTTTCATTTCATATTCTCAGGAAATCATTCAAAATATTCCACTTTCACTCAAAATATTCAAGCTTCATTCAATTTTCTCAGAAAAATCATTAAAAATAATGAATATCATTCAAAATATTCGAATATCATTCTAAATATTCAACTTTCATTCAAAATATTCAACTTTCACTCAAAATATTCAAGCTTCATTCAATTTTCTCAGATAAATCATTAAAAATATTAAAATATCATTCGAAATATTCGAATATCATTCGAAATATTCAACTTTCATTCAAAATATTCAACTTTCATTCAATATTCTCAGGAAATCATTCAAAATATTGAAGCTCAATGATTTCGGAGAATATGGAATGAAACCTTTGAATATATGGAATGAAAGCTGGCCTGAAAGAATCATGGGTAATGTAGTTTCACAACACATAGACGACTGTAGACTTCAGGCCAATTCACAGAATTTGGCTTGTTAAAGGCTTTTAATACTGTTCTTAAAAGTTTAAATGATTTAATTTGTGTTTATTTAGAATTAATAAATCCCAAATTAACCTAAACAGTGTATAAATAAAATGCTTAATTTCCCTGATCATAGTTCCAATTTACTTGGAAAGCTGTTAATAGGTGTTGGCTAATTATAGAAACTATTATGTGATAACCTAATGGTAATCATCCACCAAAAGTCTCCATTGTTACATAGTCACATACAATTGCAATAATAACATGAAGGTTATTATTTTATTATATTTTATTTTATTATATACCTTACTCTTTCTGTAATAACCTAAAAAAGTTTTTTTCTTGTTACCAAGTTCTACAGTGTGACTTGCTTTGTTACTACCATTTTATTACATGGTTATTGATGTACTGTAAAAGAAAGTGTTACAGATAAAGTTTTACTGTAAACTAAAGTATGTGTATTAGGGTGATGACTTGTTAAGTTTTTTTTCTCAAATTTATTCCATTGACTTATTGAAAAGGGTCACGCACAAACCTCTTTGAAAAGAAACACTATTACTATCTATGGAACTAAATTCGTTAAGCCCGAGGAATTACTGACAAACAGTACCAAATGCACTAACAATAACTGAAACACTTTTCATTTGTTCTTGTGGGCAGCTGTGATATGATTGGTTAAAATGATAATGAGTATGAAATGAGAAGACTTTTGACCTGCATTCAAATTTGAGAAATTTTTTCTGCGCTGAAGATTTTGATGAACTATCTGCAGTTCTGAATGAAGACCAAAAAGGTCTCAAATGTTTGACAACCCACTGGAAAACAGATGAATCTCCAATCAACATTGCCCGGAGCAAACAGTGCTGTGAATGTGCGATCAAAGTTATGGAAGATTTGCACACGTTCTGCCGAAACATGGACAATCTTCCACTGAGATTCATCCTGTTCAATGACATTAGCATTGCCAATTGACTCCCTTGTGTGTTTTCTAACCCTTTTTAATGTTATACATGTGACTCTTGAGCTTGTGTTCAATTTTGACTATGCCTTCAGTGACTTTAAAAACTGGCCAAAAAGCTGATAATTAAAAATGTTTATCTCATTTTCTGCGTGACTTTTTTTTTTTTATCAAATCACCTTAAAGTCGTAGGGACTTTAAATCATTCTAGCTTAAACATGTACTGTATATAAATGTACTCTTTATCAGTCTATATTGTCCCTAAATTTAGAATATTTCTATTTGAAAAAAAGTTTTTTTGTTATCTTATGCAGACCAGTTAGTTATACGTCAGCCTGAACACCTAGATTCCATATATCAACGGTCATCTGTTAATCATCGGTCATAGCATCTTGATTCATATGTCGCAGCTAATATACGCCACGGTTGAAATAAGAATCATTTCCTTTCCCATTGAGTTCCGTCCCAGTGTTCACGGGGATGGATGTCTGTGTCTTCAGCAGGCGTAGAGCTAACAGAACTGGCAGCGTTGCGAGGCAAGGGCTCAAACATGTACGGCTGGAAGCCTTCTACACCAAACCAAGCTTCTGCCGCCCTGGCGTCCTCTTCCACAACATCTTTGTCCCCGCTTTCCTCCTCTAAATAAAAAATGGATGACGGAGGAGACTCATCCAACACTAAACTCTCCTCCTCTTGCATGTTTCCTCTGTCCATAGCGTTCCTTAACAGTGTCGTTTCTAAGGCACTAATTTAGTGCTACTTGGTTCCAATGGAATTTCCCATTGGAACCTACTAGCACTAAGTTACTAACTGGTTAGCAAGATGCTACCAACAAACCGGACACACTAAAACTTGCTTGCGAACTTTCTGCAACAACAATCCTGCCCCCTCAATAAACGACCAATCACATTCACTTTATTCACTCTTGTAAAGTCGTGCACTACCTGAGAGAAATAGGAAATGAAACGGTGTGAAAGGTCGTTTCCCTACGTCTTTAAAAGTAAGTAAAGTATTTTATGGAATTTTTAATAAAAGTTCATGAAATGTAAGACAGGGATATGAGGTTGTAAGAAAGTCATCACCCTAATGTGTATAGAGTAACAGATAAAGGTGAAGGTGGATGGATAGTACCAACTTCTAAGGTGTGGCCATAGGTATTCACAATGGGCAAACACCCTTCTGTCCCAGGTGAACAGACAGGTGATTGGATATAAGTTTTATAACTAAAAATTAGTGTTGCACCGATAACAATACAGCACTAAAATGGTGGTATTGGCGAGTATTCACAAATAGGGCACTGATACCATTTTCAGAGCCAAAAGTTTATTCTTCTATTGTCACCCATTGCAGGTAGGCAATAAAAAGTTCTACTGGATTCACTTTGTATTAGTATTTTTCCTGCTTCAAAAAGGTAGGCAGCAGCTTGACAAAGCCATGATGGCAATTTACATCCAAGTAGTATGCAGTTCTTCATACACACACACACACACACACACACACACACACACACACACACACACACACACACACACACACACACACACACACACACACACACACACACACACATTCATTTCAAACAGATGGTATAGTATGGGGCCAAAATGGTAGCTTTAATATTTGCAAATGTGTGTGGAGAGTTGTGTGTCTGTATCTCGATTTGTGTGTGTGCAGTGGGATTTGAAAATGTGTAAATAAATCTGTAAATGTGTGAGGAGATTTGTGTGTCTGTACAACAATCTGCAAATGTGTAAAACTACTTGTGTGTAATCCGTTTTGCAAATGTGTAAAAAATCCACAAATGTGTATTCAGATCTGCAAATGTGTACTGAGATTTGCAAATGTGTAAAAAATCCACAAATCTGTATTCAGATCTGCAAATGTGTACTGAGATTGGCAAATCTGTAAAAAAAATCCACAAATCTGTATTCAGATCTGCAAATGTGTACTGAGACTTGCAAATGTGTAGACCAATCTGTAAGCACACACAGAGACACTTGTGTCTGAAGTATTTTCGCTTCAAGACCCAGAAATACAGACAAATCATTGGTTACAAGTCAAGCGGTTTTTCGGTTGGCTCTCTTTACACACGTGATTTTTGCTACTCTTCTGCCGGGTGAGATGCACAAATGCGTAGAAGGATTTGTATGTGTATTTTCGCGATTTGTAACCCCTTGCGCAGGCTCGCAGGCTCACATGCTGCCCTGACCGCAGGCTCACAGACAGCCTCTCTCTGCTGCAACAGTTCAGCACAACTTGCTTCACATACAGCCACATACATTAACCCATCTACTTCAGTGGAGTGTGGATCGGGATGCTATGTATTTTCCCACTGAAAAATAAAAATAAATATTAACAATATTTACATAAATAAACTTATATCCTTTCTATCAATTTCGTCTTTTTCAAGATTGTTTATCAAATTACAAAAATAATCATAAGTAGATTTTTTTTCCAAAATATCTTGTATATTTAACTGTAATTTATTTTCTTGCAACCAACTTAATAATTCCCTTCTCTCCATAGAATATTTATAACAAAACATGCTCCTCCGTCTCCCCTTGATAACAAAAACCACAACCTCCTGTTCCCATTCTAAATAAGTTTCCATTTAACCCCGTGTTTTCGAAACTTAATCTAGATATAACCTCTTTTCTATTCCTTTCCGTTCTCCTCATTGCACCAATTTTCCTTTGAATACTATAAAGCCACCTTCCAGTTCTATGCTCTTCCCACAGCTTCTGCCCTCTTTCCGTAACCTTTTGTTTGATAATAGATTACATTTTTTCTGACTGAATGGTATCAATATATCATCATTGTCACGTCAACTCCCGCAGCGGAGGAAAAAAAAAGGTAGAGGCTGTCTGTGAGCCTGCGGTCAGGGCAGCATGTGAGCCTGCGAGCCTGCGCAAGGGGTTACAAATCGCGAAAATACACATACAAATCCTTCTAAGCATTTGTGCATCTCACCCGGCAGAAGAGTAGCAAAAATCACGTGTGTAAAGAGAGCCAACCGAAAAACCGCTTGACTTGTAACCAATGATTTGTCTGTATTTCTGGGTCTTGAAGCGAAAATACTTCAGACACAAGTGTCTCTGTGTGTGCTTACAGATTGATCTACACATTTGCAAGTCTCAGTACACATTTGCAGATCTGAATACAGATTTGTGGATTTTTTTACACATTTGCAAATCTCAGTACACATTTGCAGATCTGAATACAGATTTGTGGACTTTTTACACATTTGCAAAACAGATTACACACAAGTAGTTTTACACATTTGCAGATTGTTGTACAGACACACAAATCTCCTCACACATTTACAGATTTATTTACACATTTTCAAATCCCACTGCACACACACAAATCAAGATACAGACACACAACTCTCCACACACATTTGCAAATATTAAAGCTACCATTTTGGCCCCATAGGTATTGAGTATCGTATCAGAGCCAAACACCCCTACATGCCTTCTGCAACATTCTAATTTGTCATATTTGTCATCCAAGCCTGCATAAATACCAGCTTAAACAATCAGTCATTGAAATACTTTTATAATTGGCTTTACAGTCTTTTATGTTTATTGTGGAGTCCCTCAAGATTCTATCCTGGGACCTTTATTGTTTGCACTTTACCTCCTTTCTCTCAAAGAGATTTTTATCAAACATGGTATAGCGTACCATTTCTGTGCTCATGACTGTCAACTTTATTATCCAATTGCTAAAAAAAAAACGCCCCTGCCCCCTGACACCCCTTCTTGACTGTCTGGGTGATGTCAAGGCTTGGCTGTCAAAAAACTTTCTGAAGCTTGATGAGAACAAGACAGAGGTGATGGTGTTTTGATGTGCCATCTCTGACTTGGGACCTTTCAAGCATTTTGTTGCTATAGACATGATTTTAAACTGAACGGACAAATAAATAGCATTTTAAAATCGTGTTTTTTATCACCTCTGTCTTCTATCTAAGGTAAAACCATTTTTATGTTTTAAGCTCTTTGAGCAGGTTTTACACTCTTTTATTTCTAGCCGTCTGGACTACTGCAATGCACTTTATTCAGGCATTAGCCACCGAGCTCTCTCCCGTCTGCACTTGGTCCAAAATGCAGCGGCTCGTCTTTTAACAGGGACCAGCTGCAACTGCTTCTTCCCTACCGCCATAAGACTGCTGACCTGTTAGAAAATAAACTCTAAATCATGTCACAGACTCAGCGTCACACTGATGACACCAAACCAAAATACTGCATATTTGCACCATATATGCTCTGAACTTCCATATCAATTCGTTTTTTGCACCATTTTTTTATTCCTTCACTGTTTACATTTGATCACTGCTGTACTTTATGGAATGGAAATTTTCATTTACTGTCTCAAAAGCTGTACTAAACAAAATATGTTTTTTTGTATACAATCTTTGTTTACGAAATGACAATATAAGTTGTCTAAGTCTAACATCCAGATGTGACAATCAGTGAGCTGAGAGGAGGACACACACTCCTTATTTACTACACGTCTTCTACAAGAGTTTAAATGTGTTTCTTCAACATGATGTGGAGAAAGCTGTATTGGTTCAGATGACATTGCTTGTTTGAAATTGTATAAATGAAGAGAAATATATTATATAAAGTACGGAAGCCGAGAGCGGCCGTACTTTACTGTATTTTTTTTTCCTTTGTCTTCTCGAGATAATGACATAACTATCTCTTTATCACAGTTTAACCATTAATTCTTTTCTCCTGATAACGAGATAATGATGTCGTTATCATGAGAAAACAGTTGCACTGCACGGTGGAGGAGGAGTTACTTGAATAACAAGGAGCAAAAAGCAGTGATCATCTGTCCAAAAGGTCAGGTAACTGAGTCCACTATATAGTCCCCGCTCTATATAGTGATTGAGGGATTCAGGGGTTAGGGCGGACGTTCAGACACAGTAAACTTTAATGAGCTATGAGAACAGCTACTTTTAAACAGAACGTTCACGAGGAGAGTTAGGCTTGTGCATTCTCTTGCACGCGTTTAATAGGCGTTCCCTCTTGGGACCGGGTACAGGGTCATGCATGTGGATTTGAAAAAAGTTATGAATACCTTTAATGAGATGTAAATGTTTCTGCTCTGTCTGTTTTTCTATCTAGCTATCAGGATGACATGTGTTCACATAACCCTCTCCTTTTATCTGGGCTTGGGACCAGCACCAGGAGCACATAGTACTGTGATCCTCATGGCAGGATTATATGTGTGTGTGTGTGTGTGTGTGTGTGTGTGTGTGTGTGTGTGTGTGTGTGTGTGTGTGTGGGTGGGGGGGGGTTAGGTGTGTCTGTTTAGATGTGCTGATATTTTTTTTGTGCTTTTTAAAATGTTTTTTTTTTGTTTTGTTTTTTTTTATTGTTTTATGCTATAATGTTTAAATGAAAAGTAAAAAGAGTGGTTGTAAAGTTAGAAAAGAAAAAAAGTTAGAAAAGTTGACACCCTAGATGGGTGTCAAAAAAAAAAGAGCAAATTAAAGCTTGGAGAAACTGATGGTTTGGTTGGAGGAGGTTTCATCAGGTTTCAATGTTCCTTTTTAGAGCGTTTAAAGAGATTTTTCAGTTTTCTCCCAAACGTTTTCTTTTTAGGTTTTCCTTGTAAGTTGTTGATCTTCTCTGGCTGATTTTTCAGTTCATCCTCTTTGCTCTCTGGTGACATATTCTCCTCATTCCTGAGAGTTTCCTGCTGCTCCAGGAGGCTGAGTGTTTCCTGGTCCCAGAGGTTTTTTTGTTTCTCCATATCTTGCTCCATTTCGACCAAAGCAGCCTTTATTTTACAGCTTTCCCGCATTTTCTCGACTAAAGATGTCATTGTTTGCATGTGTTTAGCCTTCTCCGCACCCAAAGTCATTTCTAGTTCAATGGCTTTTTTAGCAGCATCTTCATGGCATTGGTTCATTTTCTGCTGCTTCAAATAGAGAGCGGCTTTCTCCTGTTCTGCCTCAGCTTTCTGTAACTCCAGCTGCTTTTTTAGCTGCTCCACCTCGTCTCTTTGGTGTTGGCTGGTCATGAGTTGGGATTTTTCCAGCTCCCACTGTTGTTTCTGGTTTGCTAAAGCTGTCTCTGTTTGGATGAGAGCAGCTTGAAGGGTGGATATTTCCTCAGTTTGCTTGGCTAAGCAGTCCTCTGACTCTTTTGCTCTATTTTTCACGTCAGTCAGGTTTTTCTCCAGCTCTTCTGCCTTTTTGATGGCATCTTTATGGTCTTTGTTCCTCTTGACCAGCTCGTTGTAGAGTGCAGAAACCTCAACCTCATGTGTAACTTTCTGCGACTCCAGCTGAGCTTTCAGCTTTTCTACCTCGGCTGCATCTTGTTTGTTGGTGAGAAGCCGGCATTTTTCCCGCTCCCACTGCTGCTTTTGTTCATCAAAATCTTTCTGCATTTGGAGCAGAGTAGCTTGTAACACAGACGTTTCTTCCATCTGCTTGGCCAAACAGATCTCATTCTCTCCTGCTTTGTTCTTCTCTGACATCAGATTAACTTTCAGCTGGTCGGCCCGTCTGATGGCGTCCCGTCGGCCTTTGTCTGTCCTGATCTGTTTATCATGCAGAAGAGCAAGTTCGCTCTCGTGCTCCGTTTGCAGATTCTCTATTGTCTGGTTCAACTTCATCACTTCCTCTGTTGAATCCTTTTTCTCCGGTAAAACATCACCTTCACTAGACTTTAAGCAGAGCTCAGTTTCCTGCAGCTTTTTCCTTGCAGCTATTAACTCAGACTCAAGCTGCTTTGCTCTCTCCGTTTGTAGCTTGTTCAGTGTATGCATCTTAGAAAGCTCGCTACCGTAAAACGTTATGTTTCCTGACAAGCTGGCATTTTGTTGTTGGAGTCCTGAGATCACTGTATCTTTGAAGATTAAGGACTTTTCAGCATCTTCCAGCTTTTTCCTGTCAGCGGTTAACTCATTCTCAAGCTGCGTCACTCTCTCATTCATTTGTTGGTTCTCTGTCTCTAATTTATGACACTTGTTACCAAGATATCTTATGTTTCCTAACAAGTTGGCATTTTGTTGTTGAATTCCTGAGATGATATTGTCTTTGGAGCCCAAAGTGGCATAAAACTCCGACTCTGGCAAAGTAATAAGCGGTGTAGTGCTTGTATCAGCGGTTGGTGTCCTAACCAAGGCCGGCTGCGATGGGGTCACCACAGGATTGGGCATACAGACTTCTCTCCAGGAAGGTCCAACTGCTCCTAATGCGATGTTTTCCAGTTGGATCTGACCTTTCTCAGGCTGGGTAACAGTGGGATTTCCAGTATTGTTTGGCATTATCTGACCAAATCCAGGAAAATCTTTCATACCGGCTAATGGCACAGAGTTTGACTGACCAGAGTTGGTAATGTTGATGGAGGAGTTTGTAAATTTCAGGGTTTTTTCCAGATTCCTGTGTTCCTTCAATGTAGATTCCATTTTTCTAAAGTTTGCTTGTTAGTTTTAAACACAAAGATTTTTCTAATGACTGATTTGTCTTCACAGTAAAACACGTAAAAGGGTAAATCACTCGAGAGCTCTGAACACCACAAGGGATTTACACAGACTGGAATGGAATGTGACCAGCACACCCACTGATGATGTCATAGGGACTAATGGAATGATGTCACCTAGCTCCTCCCACTCACAGTGAGATGTGTTTGTTTCTATGCTTGTCAAAGCTAAGGGAGTTCTTAGTGTAGGTTAGGGCCTTTTGAAGCCATTGGAAATAATCAGTGTGGCCCCGGACCACAATTGAGCAATATTTGACGAGAATATGGTTCAACAGAAGTTATAATTTCAGCATTTTACATCACATTTCCTCTGCTTTTAGTTTCTCTGTGTCTCCTAACACTTTCCAGAGACCATTGTAATCAAGTTTTTTGTCAACAATTTTTCAGGTTCTTGCTTTGTGAAGCCAAGACATAACATAGACATCTGGTTTGAACATTTTAAGAGGAGGGCCAACAAATATGATAAAAATGACTTAATTACATTAAAAGATGACTGACAGCTGTCATATTTTCAGTCTTTGTGATATCAGTGACTGGAATTAATAGGCTCTTCAAGATGAGCTATGTAGCTAATCTCTACACTGTGCAAGACGGTTAGATTTATGTGCATGTTGCTGCCGTATGCATCTGATGTCTGCAGTATGCAAGCAATTTAGACCTCGAGATCAGCCGTCTGAGCCAGCCGCCACAGCTGATCAAAAGCAACTGAGGAGGCTGCAAGGCACAGTGCACCATGGGTGTGAGGGACCGAGGTAAGAAGCACAAGGAGTCTCAGAGATTCATTCATATACATATATACACATATATATATATATATATATATATATATATATATATATATACACCCTTGTGTATATACAGGCAGTCCAACTCCTCTGTGCAACCTCTGTAGGTTCCAGGTAGCGCCTCATGCTAACAGTAGTGACAGTGACCATAGTCAAATGCAAAACTGGTGAAAAGGAGTCAGAAAAGATTAGGAGAAAAAATGTCAGTGGCCTCCACCTGTAAAACCCCTCTAGTGCACCTGTTGTTAATTTCATTAACACCAAAGCAGCTGAAACTGATTAACAACTCCCTCTGCTAATTACCTGACCAAATTAATATACCAGAAGTTTAATTAACTTGATGCTATACTCTGATTACAAAGTGTTCCTTTAATATTTTTGAGTAGTGTATATATATATATATATATATATATATATATATATATATATATATATATATATATATATATATATACACACATATATATATATATATATATATATATGTTTTGCATGAAGATATATATACATGTTTTAAGCTAAAAGAAGTAAAGAGCTAAGTTAAAGCTGCAGCAAAACTTATTGTTCATATTGAAGAAGTATATGCCATGTATAATCTAAGGATGGGCAGTTAAGTTACCTGCACTCGAATTAACGGACCCGGGGGAAAACCATGACGGTGTTTTTCAACAACACAGACAGCTGCACCCAGTTACTGTTGGCTAAAGTAAATCAGCGGATAAATGGAAAAAAGCTACAATTATTGGTGAGAACTGTCCCCTCCATGCCCAAGTTGATGGGGACATGTCCACCATAATCCTTCAGAAAGTTACGCCAGTGTCATAAAGAGATTTAAAGTTTTTTTTTTCTTATAGGGCACTTAGTGAAATACGTTAATAATCCAAAATTCAAGCCAACAGTGTTATTGGAATCCAATAACACTATTTTTTTAATGTTATAAAAAATAGTGTTACACTGCAAAAAATTGAAATCTACATAAGTCAATATTTCTTAAAATAAGTGTCATTTTTCTTAAATGGAGGAGGAAAGTGAGACATTTTGCCAATGGAATAAGACAATTTACATTTAAAATAAGAAAGTACAATTGTATCATTCTTATTTCAAGCGCATGTTATCTAATTATTATTATCTAACTATTAAATTTAGGGTAAAAACACTTAATTTAAGAAATTTTTACTTATTTCTAGATCGTTTTTCCAGTGTAGGATATTTTGATGGCAAAAATTAATGTTAATGTAAAAACAAGAAACGCCAACTTGCTTGAATATATTAAGAAAAATAACAAAAGTGCTTCTGTAAGAATTTCATGAAGAAAACGCTTTTTTGGTGCAATGTAACCTTAGAGGCATTAATGCTGATACTGGCACATGCATTTTTTTGTTTATAAACCTAAATATATTTTTTACCTTATTTTCTTTACATTTTAACTTTTTTTTCAACTTAATTTAGATGAGGTAATATATTATTCAAGGGCTCATCTAATTGGTCAAATGCCAAAATAAGATGTGCAGCCATGTAGCAGCATCTTTGCTGAATGGCTGACCTCACTGAGGGACGGGTAGGGGGTATGCAAATGATCAAAAATGCTAACTTGCCCTATAAAGGGTGTACCCACCTCTCACCCATAGACTGCTGGAGAGTGAACACACTGCCACCCTCACTGAATAAGACGGATGATTGATTCATGGATGAATGGAATTACTTTAATATGCATATGAAAAAAATGCTGTTTTTATTTTCTGAAACAAGCTGTGTTCATTTATTTTGCAAGATCACCAAATTTGACAGGGTGCCATTGTTGCTTTAGCCCAGAATAGAATAATTTTGGACAGTTTAGACAAAGCAAGGCCTGTCATCCACAGAAACATCAGTACAGACGTTAGTGGAAAAGCAATAAGATGATCCACAGGACAAGTGGGAAGATTTTACAATAGAAAACTGATGGAATGGTCTGTACTAATGCACTTTATCAAGACAGAGAATCCGTCTGCAATCAGCCCCTCACTGATTCACACGCTGATGGTGGTGATCTCCATTGTAGCCACAGCTGCAACGGGGAACGCTGACAGTAGCAAGGCGCCTACAAAGATTCTGAACCACAGCGCCTTGTGATAAAAATAAAACAGTGGGAAAGCATCTTGCCCAAAGACACAAATCATACCTCCTGGGCCATTAGATTGCAATATCTCCTCATTTTTCTACAACATCTTCTTCTCCCAATTACTCATTATGTCTGCAGCATGTCAAATTTAATGTTGCCCTGATGTGCAAACCACATCAACAACTCTTTAAACCCAAAGAAGCAAAGAAATATTCAGAAACACAACATATTCATATCATAGTTTGAATATTATTATATACTGGATGGAGAGATGTATATATTGTCTATTTAGAGAGTGCAGTGACTTTGTTGTTTTGTCAAATCTTTTTATTTAGGTTTTTTTTTTAAATACTTTTTAAAGTTTTTTTTTTCAAATGCTATAAAAAATTACACATACACTATATTGCCAAAAGTATTTGCTCACCTGCCTTGACTCACATATGAGCTTAAGTGACATCCCGTTCCTAATCCATAGGGTTCAATATGACGTCGGTCCACCCTTTGCAGCTAGAACAGCTTCAACTCTTCTGGGAAGGCTGTCCACAAGGTTTAGGAGTGTGTTTATGGGAATTTTTGACCATTCTTCCAGAAGCGCATTTGTGAGGTCGCACACTGATGTTGGACGAGAAGGCCTGGCTCTCAGTCTCCGCTCTAATTCATCCCAAAGGTGTTCTATCGGGTTGAGGTCAGGACTCTGTGCAGGCCAGTCAAGTTCATCCACACCAGACTCTGTCATCCATGTCTTTATGGACCTTGCTTTGTGCACTGGTGCACAGTCATGTTGGAAGAGGAAGGGGCCAGCTCCAAACTGTTCCCACAAAGTTGGGAGCATGGAATTGTCCAAAATGTCTTGGGATGCTGAAGCATTCAGAGTTCCTTTCACTGGAACTAAGGGGCCAAGCCCAGCTCCTGAAAAACAACCCCACACCATAATCCCCCCTCCACCAAACTTTACACTTGGCACAATGCAGTCAGACAAGTACCGTTCTCCTGGCAACCGCCAAACCCAGACCCGTCCATCAGATTGCCAGATGGAGAAGCGCGATTCGTCACTCCAGAGAACGCGTCTCCACTGCTCTAGAGTCCAGTGGCGGCGTGCTTTACACCACCGCATCCGACGCTTTGCATTGCACTTGGTGATGTATGGCTTGGATGCAGCTGTTCGACCATGGAAACCCATTCCATGAAGCTCTCTGCGCACTGTTCTATAGCTAATCTGAAGGCCACATGAAGTTTGGAGGTCTGTAGTGATTGACTCTGCAGAAAGTTGGCGACCTCTTCGCACTATGCGCGTCAGCATCCGCTGACCCCGCTCCGTCAGTTTACGTGGCCTACCACTTCGTGGCTGAGTTGCTGTCGTTCCCAAACACTTCCATTTTCTTATAATACAGCTGACAGTTGACTGTGGAATATTTAGGAGCGAGGAAATTTCACGACTGGATTTGTTGCACAGGTGGCATCCTATCACAGTTCCACGCTGGAATTCACTGAGCTCCTGAGAGCGACCCATTCTTTCACAAATGTTTGTAAAAACAGTCTGCATGCCTAGGTGCTTGAATTTATACACCTGTGGCCATGGAAGTGATTGGAACACCTGATTCCAATAATTTGGATGGGTGAGCAAATACTTTTGGCAATATAGTGTATATATATATTTTCAAATAGTTATTTTCAAAATTTCATTTTTTCATACTAAGGAAAATTTAGAAAGTCATTTGAAAAGAAATTGGGAGAAAAAAAAATCATAGAAAAACAAACTTAATAGTTTTTTCAAATTAAATTTTTCAGACCATTTTTTTTCTGAGTCCAAATTATAATTTAAAAAATTTGTTATTTTATTGCAACAGAAATAAAACAAAATGCATTCCATATTAGAATTATTTTTGTATCATTAAATGCAAAAACTTAATTTTACTTTTGTGTGCAATTATGATTTAGAGTTTGTACTTTTTCTCCTTTAAGTAAAGGACTTCAATTGTGGGGGGCATGATGACGCAGTTTGTTGCCCTGCAGCAATAAGGTCCTGGGTTTGATTCCTGGTGCAGGGTCCTTCTGCAGGTTCTCTCTGGCTTCCTCCACAGGCCAAAATGCAAGATAAGTTGGCATCTCCAATGTTTCCTCAAGTGTGTGAGGTTGTTACCCTGTGACGGACTGGCGACCTGTCCAGGGTGTAACGTTCCAGCCACACTGTGACCCTGACAAAGATGGATGGATTTTAACTGATACTTTTAGTTAAGTAAAAAACATATTTTAGATCAGGGGTGTCAAAGTGGTTACAGAAAGGGCTGTGTGGCTGCAGGTTTTATTTCCAACCAAGCAATAGTACAACAGACTCCAATCATCTCATCAAGTCATCATGTTGAGATTGGAAGGCTGTTCCAAAAGTTCAGGACCACAATCTGAAAAACTTGGATCTTTACAGGTCTTAAAAATAAGTTTCAGACAATTCCTTTTATCTCAATAAAGCGTATTCAGATCCTTCTTAAGGCTAAACTTTTAGAATAATTTGTAGACCATTGACTAACTTTACAAATATAAATTATTTGCAATGTTTTTTTCATTAAGATTCCCAGGCTGAACCATTTTCTGCGCTCAATCATTCAAATTTAAATCTCACACTTAAAGTTTGGAAATTCCAGTTTGATATTCAAAGATTTCAGATTTTTCGATTTCTTTTAAAATGAATGTTTTTCTAAGGTAATTTGGGCGCCTCCTATTGGCCATTACAGAAAATACAGCCACTTAACATTACCTATTGAGACCAAGTTCAACATCCATCCTCTATAATCCTTTTACGTAATTTTAAGACATTGAGGAGGAGAGTCAGAGGAAACATCCATTAAAGATTCAGTTGGATTTATTGTTCTGCAACAGGAGGCTGAACAGAAAAGCTTGTTTGCAATCAGATGATTTTACACAAAGAGGAGGAATTATTTTGTTAACCAACCTTTATTGCTCAGGATGCACATTAAGTCACATTACATTTTGAACAGCATTTTTGGGTAGAAACTCCATTTTAAATCCATATTTGTTTCACTTGTTAATGTTCATTACATTAGGTTTATTAATAAAAGAAAAAGCAGGAGTGCTTCCAAAGGCACTAAATGTATGGAGTGAATTTTATTCCATTATTGTTGCAAGAGAACATTTGATTTAAAAAAAACACAATTCTTAAGTTCAACTTTTAAAAACTTAAGTTTTGAGAGTAACTTTGCACTTTTAGGTAGTTTAAAAAAAAAACTGTTTTATTTAAAAAAAAAAATTTTTTATTTGAATTCCCAAAACCCTTCTTTGACAATTGTTAATAATTTTACTTTTTTATTTCCATTTACAAATCTAGTTTTCTTTTAGCAATAATAAAATGAAATTCACCCCATACAGAGCTTTACATCAATTAGAAACAAAAAGCTGCACATTTAACTTAACATATTTTTATTTAAAATAATAAAAAAAAGAAACCTTCCCTTGGTGCTTCCAGTGTTAAAGAACAGGAATCAAGAGGAGCAGGATTTCTTAACAAAAAACACAAAATGTATTATTTCTTTATCTGTGAAATGGTAGAACAAGGCTTTTATCCATCATAGGATCTCTATACTACGTTTATTTTTCACATTAAGGCACAGATGCATAACCGCGGACAGTGTGCAGCTAAAACGATGCTCATAGCAGTGGAGTTGGTTTAGGTCAGAACATTTTAAATAGACAAACGCTGCCAGAGCGGCCATGAGGCAGAAATGAAGAGGAGGTAAACAGTGACAGGAATAAGGCAACTTTCCCACCTGCTAGCCACGCATTTTCATGAAAATGTTACGGTTCAGTTATTTACAGTCAGTCTTAGGACACTTTTATAATTATTGCATATATAGACCGTTTTAAATGAAGCGCATGTGGTTTTCCTAACATTTGTTTTCTAAAACACGATAAAACACCCGAATCTGAAGCGAATCAAATCTTCCTATCTGCGCTATTTCAGATCGTTTTACCCTGAGAAAAGGATTTGCCTCAAAACAGGTCCAACTTCACAGCTGCAAATGATTAATAAAAAGGATTTACAGTTTTTAACCTTAGAGCGCTACTTCCCAGGATACAGTTACCCTGAGGAGCTTCATAAAGAGCTTTTGCAGCATCGTCAAGGTGCTGAAATGACGCCAGGAGGACAAAGATGCAGGAAGCTAAAGGAAACTATTCAAACCTTTTGCAGATAACAGGAAGACTGAATAAATTCCAGCAATATTTTCTATAAAATAATCACAACCTCAAGCAGTCTTAGCAAGGGAAATTGCGTTACTGCACTGGCAGATTATTTTGAGTTGAGTTTTATCAAACATTATTAATCCAACAGAATCTAATCTTTAATATATCGATCTCCAAAAAAAATATCAACTAGACGTTTTTTGCGGTTTTAGACAAAATCATTAAGTTTGAAGCATTCAGGGCACATTGGTTATATATTTCTATCAGGACAGCAACTTAGTATTTTACTTTTTAGGGGGGATCAATAAGCAGACAGTAGAAGATGCCTTGAAGAATATTTTTATACAGAATTTAAACCAGATTAAGTTATAGAGTTTCTGATTGATCAATTACTAAATTATTTAAATAAGGGCTGCAATCAATTATTTTAGTAATCGATTTATCACCTGGTTATTTTTTCAATTATTCTTTTAGTCTAAAATATGCTTTAACTCAATTAACATTTTTAAATAAACACTTTGATTTAAAAAAAAAATGCATTTTGAGTAAGTTTTGATATTTAGATTATCTAATTTAATCTGTAACAGAAAATTTATCATATATTTTGTTTAAAAATTGCTTTATATTCTTGGAAGTTTTGCCTCAATTACCGCATTTGAAACGCGACTCTTGTAGGCAAAGTTATGCGTTATAATCTGTGTAATTATAACCCTTGGTTAGGATTTCATTCCCAAATTAATGATAATTTCAGTAATCCATTTAAATTTATCAAATTTTTTCACCTCTAATTCAATTATTTAAAAGAATATAAGGCAAATTCTTCCGTGAATATTATTTTTTCCTCTAACTCCTAAGGAATAAACTGAACCATCATTATTTAATGAAACCCAGGAGAAAACAAACTGATCAAAGGTTAAAAGATGGTCTCAGAGATTCACCTTTTAAAAATGTTTACAGCTTCATAACAAATGAGGTCGAATGATTGTTTTTTTTTTTCCTAGGTTTGTCCAGAAGAGAGGAGCTCACAGATTCTGACCATCCTGCAGCATTTAGAACCAACACGAGTTAATTAAGCTAATGGGTCGGTACCAAACGTCTGCAGAGCTGAATGACTGATTGGAGATTTCAGCCATTTTCAGGTGTGTTTGGAGAAGGGATGCAATTAAAGGTACAGAGAGACATTTAGTCCAGTTTTGATGAATTCCTTTGGAAAAAGCATCAATTCCAAAAAAAAAAAAAAAAGAACCAGGAAGAAAAAGGAAAGCTAGACAGGAAGTCTGACATGGAAAGAGTAAAGGTCATCAGTTACTTTTCAAAATAAGAGGGAAATCAGGAAGGTAAAAAAATACTACAAAAAATAAAGCGTATATCTGCATTAGCTCTATTAAAGGACCAAATTAAAGACTTCTGCCCAGTTTTTTTGGTAACCATGGTGATTACAAGCATAGGATGCACAATAAGATCTGCAATTATTTAAAACTGATTTACAGTGATTTGATCTAAATAATATTTCATCTTTAACGCTTGAGTTGAAAAAATTAGTCCTAAAATATACTTATTTCAGAATCAACTTCATAAAGTTAAAGCTTTAGGAAAAAAGTTCAAATCTGGACCAAAAATCTTGAAGGATGCTTCTCTCCTCTCCTAACCTGTAATAAAGTCGTCTTTTCTTGGTTTTATTAGACATCAGGCTGCATCTGCGCACTATTACAGTAGAAAAAAAATATAGATCTAAACATCAGGTTTGATTCTAGTGAAGAAAAGCTCTGAGAAGTGCTGAGGTGGAGATTTTGTAACCTGTTGGGTTCCAGGTGCTTTTCTAGAAATAGCATTCTGAGAATCTTCAGAAAATATAAAGCATGTTTGCCCTTTTAATCTCC
Source organism: Cyprinodon tularosa (assembly GCF_016077235.1). Lineage (NCBI taxonomy): Eukaryota > Metazoa > Chordata > Actinopteri > Cyprinodontiformes > Cyprinodontidae > Cyprinodon > Cyprinodon tularosa. Next base: position 144,678 of record NW_024039604.1, read on the forward strand.
CTCTTGCGATCTTTGAAAAAATGCTTACAGACATTCTGACAAACTAATAACTCATTTGAATTAGCCTTCGTTTGCCCTTCAGTGCCATTTTCACCTCTAGCGGTTGGCTAGCGGCGGCAGCCTGGCGTTCAGGCCGAGCTTTAGCTGTATCCGTCGTTCCACTCCATGACTTTGTCGTACTCCTGTATCCTTTGTTTGATGTGCGACAGTTTGCTCTTCAGATACTCGCATCGCTCCTTCTTCTCCAGGAAGGTGGGGTCCTAGAGGCGGAGCAACAGAAGCAGGAGTTAGTGGGAGACTAGGAGGCATTTTGCTCCTCATTTCTTCAGTCTGGACCCAGAATCCTTGTTCTGTGTGAGGATAAGAACCTCTTTATCCTCTGAGCTGCTGTTTCTATTTTTTAGTTTAATACATAATGAAAACTCTGTTCTGTTGTCATGCTTTCATTAAAAGCTCAAATAGGAGCCACCAGAAAACCCTGTAAGCAAAAAGCATCCAAACAAACTCAGAGACACCTGGAATAGATCAGCATGTGTTTAAAGTGAGAGCATTTTCCCTTATTTTAATGGGGTGAAGGTTTGTTGTGGCGGAAGGTTTGCAAGCAAGTCTGGTTGTGGCCGGTTTGTTGGAAGCATCTTCCTAACCATTTTTTTTTTTTTTATAGTAGAGAGGTCTTTTAAAAAATGTGTTAAAATCCTCCACTGTACCTTTAAAAGAAAGGTATTTATATGATGCATGATGCACTTGAAACAAGATATTAGAGTTTTCTTCTTATTTTAAATAAATTTTTCTCTTCTACTGCCATATTGTCTAACTTACCTGCTCAATTTAAGATAAAATATATTTATTTTAAGAACTGACCTGATTACATTTTTTTACATTTTTTGCAGTGTAGAGTTTGATCAAACAGACAGTATAAACAGTAAACATGTTAAAAAAAAAAAAAAAAAAAAGAGCGAGCTCACGTTTTTCTTCTTCTGGTAGTCCTGCAGGATCCTGTTGATGCGATCCACCTCCTACAAACACAGATAGTATTTCACTCAGGTGATGTCATAGAGTGAAACTCTGTAGGAAAATTAGGAGAGAGAGAAAACAGATGGCTGCCTGGATGGAGCCCATGAGGAATTTGAGGGTGGAGAGAAACAGGAAGAGGAAGTAAAAACAGAGGAAGTGACGGGATGGAGAAGTCAGCGACGTTTTGACAACAAAGACAATGAGAGGAATTTTTCTGAACAGGCAGAGATCCTTCGCTGGGTCTGAATGGAACTATGTATAATCTATGCTGGATGCCTAAGGGGAGATGTTTGAAAATTGTGGAAAGCAATTTGAACTACATTAATTCTATGAAAAGCACTTTATAAATAAAGTTTGGTTGATTTTAATTTCTTCTCCTCATCTTTACTGTAAGAACACAGTCCAGTCAGAACAGCTGGTCCCCCAGCTTTACCGACTGGTTTAGATGGAGGGGAATCTATCATCCCAGTTCCTCCCATTTAAAACACAAGTATGAAGGGAATTTAGTTCCTTTATTGTTTTAAAAAAACACATTTTGTAAATTAAAATTTGAATAAAAGAAAAATCTAATCCAGAAATGAAACTTGGAAACATTTTGAATCAAAAAGTGGTTCTAAGAGAACCTGTTTTCTCAGATTTAATTTTTAAAAATACAAAAAACTTTGTCAGATTTTATTCTATCAAAAACTACTTACCGGTAGCTAAGAAAGTAATATTAAGATTATTGAACACTGACAAGGTTCCACAGTTTAAAATGTGGGTAAGTGATTTTACTGAGATTCATCATTTGGAGAAAGTACAATGTTAAGGATTCCAGTAAGTTCTGTAGTATCTAGCAGCCGGTTTTGCCTTCATTTTTTCTCTTCCCCGCTTTTATTGTGAATTCATTGTCAAAAATATAGAGCAATGAAATAAACTCTCTGCATTTAACCCATCCCCTTGGGGAGCAGTGGGCTGCCATTGTGTGGCGCCCGGGAAGCAGTTTGGGGTTAAGGGTCTTGCTCAGGAACCCAGAGTGGTAGATTGTGGGGATCGAACCGGGTGTTTGTAACCTTCTCAAAACACAAGCACACTACTCTAACCACTAGGCCAACAGTCCCCCCCCCCCCCAAAAAAAAAGCCAAGATTCCTTTTTTTTTCTTCTCCCAGATAAATAGGTAGTACCATCCTAAAGTTTACATGATAATCACTGCAGTGTAACTGTTACTTAGTTGAATTCTCTGACTTATTTTCATTGTTATATTGGTAAAAGTATTTTTTTATACAGGTAATTTGTTAAATATATCAATACTTCATACTCCAATGTATGATTTATGTATGTTCGGATATATATGCATATATTTAAAAAAAAAATCTTTAGATTTTACATTTTGAAAGAAAGCCATGAAAATGCAAAATGTAAATTCTATTAAAACATTTTTTGAAATATTTAAATAGGATCAAATCTGCAAAAAAGATTTTTGAAAAAAGAAAAATAAACAACTTTCAGTGTAACCAGTTGCTCTGCTTAAATCAGCTGCACGGAGAGCCCTGACGCTCAAAGAGGAAAACGAATTGTTGCAGTAACTCTACCCCCAATTTACAGAGTGAATGTCATAAACCTCCATCAGTAAACTTTGAATATGAAGTTTAGGTCTAGAAAGAGGAACTTCCCCCATGAACAATGTGAACTGTAACAAGGTCAACATGGAGCTAGTGTTTTAAACAACCTCCTTCACACACATTAAAACAAAAACAAATAAATGTAACCTTTAAGGGTTACGTAGTTTGTAATGTTTTGGAAAAGCTCCGATTTTAATCACGGGGAAAAAAGAAAGAAAGTTTATATCCAAAGAAATGCTGTCATGTAGAGAAGATTAAGGAATTAGTGACCAATCACCATCTGGGTTGTGGGCTGCTGAGGCAGACTGTGAATCATGGCGTCCATCTCATCAAACTTCTTCAGTGTGGCCTGAACATCTGCATGGAGCTCCTTGTACTCTGCGTACTGGTCGTTGAACACAGCTCGGTACTGGTCCCGCTCTTCATCAGACCGGATCACCGGATATTTCCTGTAAAGAACCACACAGGATGAACAAAGGAACGAGCCGTTTCCATAATCATGACTTCTTATCCCAGAAACGTGCTACATGTAGCTATATTCTGATTAGCATAATCCTGAAACAATAACAGAAATTTTGTTAGCAAGAACCAGGCAGCAGTGGTTTCATTTACAGGGTAATGTATGGAGTTACTTTTGTTCCATTATTGTTGAAAGAAAGAACATGTTTTGGGAATTTAAATTTTAGAAAAAATTAAGAAAAAAAGAAAAAGACTTGAAAAACTTCTTAAAGAAAGCTTTTGAAAGTAACTTTGCCATTTTCTCACATTCAAATTTTTGTTTTCAAATATTTTTTGGGTTAAGTTAGTAAGTTTTTAAAAGTTTAAATTCTTTTTTTCTTTCAATTACAAAACTTATTCTTTAAATGCATCAATAATAGTACAAACTTCACTTCATACATGTGAGGTAAACATTCGCTACGTCAGAACTTGTTAGAAAGATGTTTTTATCTCCTCTTATAAACACCTTTAAAAAAATATAACCGAAAACCTCCTTAAATATGCGTTAAAATATTTTTGCTAAATTTAGTGAGTTGATTTGTTTAATAAGACACAATCTGTGTTGTTAATATAAAGTTGTTATTTACAGTTTATCTCCTCTTCTATTACAAATTTGTAGATTTCTGCAATATGCTTTTGAAATTGGTTAACCCCATCCTGCTGCGGTTGAACGATATTTAGGTTTAAAATTGTTTTTTTTTTTACTGTTTAAGGGGATGGAGTTTAGCAACATGTTATTACTATAGATGTTTGATTGGATTGAGATTATAGTGATGAAACACCTCATCCCCTGAAGCTGTTTTTGAGAAGGTTAATTTTTAAAGGTATTCTGACCCAGTTTCTGTAAAATCTAATGCTACACTGTTGTTTCCTGCCTCCAACACATCTGCTGTTTTGTTTTGCCTTATAACCGAACCGCACTGTGCTCCTAAATTCCCCAACTAAACCCTTTGACAAATGTACCATAATGCAGAAGATAACGAGGCTTTTCATTTTTAAATATGCTGATAATCTCTGGTCAGATTAAGTGATCTGTTAAAATATACGTGCTTAATTTCTGTGTCTGTAATCCATTTCTGTTTCATGGTTCTTATGAATTTTTGGCAGTACTTACTAGGGTTGTCAAAAGTATCGAAACTCAAAAAAGTATCGATACTGAAATGTTGTATCCGGATACAATACTCATTTTTAAAAGTATCGATACAGTTCTACCACCAGTGGCACCTAAGCAGTCATTCATCTAAAGTTCAGAATAGAGGACAATGTACTTTCAGAACACTGTGTGATTGAATAATTATTTTTGTTTCTTAACTGGTTTGGCTAGTGTCATTGTTATGTGTGCAAAGAATAGCCAAGGAAGGAACACTTAATTTGAATTTTATAAGTTTTTTATCAAGCTTGCATAATATTATGCACAGCATACAACGTTTATTGTGTTTATTTATTGTATTTTATTTATTAATTAAAATATTTCTGTTGAATTTTGGAGTCTTTGTTTTTATCCTTGTGGTATCGAAAATGGTATCGAGTATCGAATATTTTCCTTAGTATCGGTATCGAGTTGAAAAGTTTAGTATCGTGACAACCCTAGTACTTACGCAATGTAATCTGGGACGACGACAGGTTTTGGGATATATCCTGACGGTATGGCTCCCTGCACAACCTTCGGAGGAAGTTTCTTCGGTACAGCTTGGATGGGAACGACCGAGGAGCCTTGGACCTGCTCTGGAATTCTGGGAGCCGGAGCAGAATCAGGAACCACCTGAATAGATAATGGCAAAAACATCATAAAAGCTGCTTTTATAAGAACTAAATGATTTTAAACAGTTGTAAAGTACAGTTAATAACGTGGTACTTACAAGGGACTGCACGGCACGCAGATCAGAAGGCTGCATCAGAACACAGAGAACGGAGAGAAGTCAATCTTGGTTGAAGGAGACTTAGAGCATCGGAACAGAGCTTCTATTTATGTTTTCTCCAACATAAAACCAGAGCTGATGGAAATATCTGCATCAGTCTGTAAACTTTACTAATGAATTGATTGTATACAGAAGTGCTTTAAATGCTTTAAATTTTTTCAGACATTTTTAAACCCGAAAGAAAAAAAAGGCCTTTTAAAACAAAGAAAACTCCATAAAATGTCGCAGGTATCCCTTCACCCCTCTTCTCAGTCTTTACCATTTAGTACCTTTCCTTGTAAAAATGGGCTCAGGCTGAATTATTCTCATCTTCCTACAGATTCTACATTTTAGCTGGACTTTGACTAGGCCACTATAACACATAAAATATCCTTTGATCTAAATCCATTTTAGTGACCAGTTAAGGGTGGATGCTCTGCTAAAAGGTTGCATTCAGCTCCGTTCATGACCGCTTTCAGATCCCATCTCACTTTCTTATTATTTGACCAAAGTAGTAAATAAAGCCGGGCATATACTGTGTGATATTGTCAATCCTACTCCGCTGCAGCTTAAACTGTACTACAAAACTACAGGGTTTAAATGTTCACAGCTCACAATGTATGTTTGTGCGGCCCGACGCTCTGATGCGATCTACCTGCTCACACTGTACCTCTAAAAACCACATCGGACTTAGGGCCGAGAGATGGCGCTGGTCAGACTCGTTAATCCAGAAGAAGAACTCCTTTGTTTGCACATGCGCCATGCTCGAGGTTCTGGTAAATCGCCTTGTAGCTCTGCTTCAACAGCAGGAACATGTTTGATTTTCCCCTGACGATTCCTGATCTGAAGGTGGTCATGCGAGGCTAATCACCCTCGTATCCCCTGGATACTATACGACACAGGACGCACGATGAGGCTGAAACTCGGCCCTATTGAAAAATCTGCACGACTTGAGAGTCGACAGGAAAAGGGCAAAAAATCTTACAGTGTATGTAAAGCTTAAAGCAAGTAGAAGTTGGGTTTTTTTCCGCTTATTTCAGCACAGAAAATGAAAGGTTTGCTTTTCTAATCCAGTTTCAAATCTTATTGTTGTTAGAATTTAAATTTTGGCTTCTGTTATAAAAACATTTACTTTCCCATTTTATTCCAGGCAGAAAAACATTCATCACACACTGATTTAAAGTCGTTACATTCAAAAGCTCATGCAGTGATCAATTTATAGTCTGATTTTGGAAGCGTCCTGCTTATGGGGCTAAATAGATGTCTGGAATTTTAACTTTGTGGAAAAGTGGAAAAAGATTGAGCTTCTGCCATAAAATCAAAATAAAACCTTCATCTGTGCAGCGATTTACTCCCAGACTTCCTCTCCTGTTACACAAAAAAAACCTTTTTGTAGTGATTAATGTTCCCAACACAACAGATAAAGCTTATCTGGGAAAATTTTTAAATTTCAAGGAAAATCTCTTTTACACAAGTGTACACGGGCCAATGAAAATATATTTAATCGATATATAAATATATATATAAAGACCCATTTCTAACAGGTTGTTAGCCCTTATGAGGCTGAGGGAAATTAAAAACTTATTAAGTTAAATTTTTATTTTTCAGGAATAGTTGTTTAAGTCAAAGTTGTTGTTTTTCCTCCTATCACATGAGGCCGTTTTTAGAAACTGTTTCAGTTTTCTTATCTCATACAACGTCGACCACACCTACTCACTGGTCTGTTTGCAAATTCAGTGGTAAGTTATTTCCCAACGTCAGCTTTATGGGAAACATGTTTGCAACAAAGGAGGAGAGCTTGTCAAAATGATTTTCTGCTTCTTACAGGAACCTCTGGGTGAATTCCAGGAATCCCAGGACCGAGCCCAGCTGTGACAGAACAAAACAGCCAGACGTAGCTGAGCTCTCACCTCCTGGCCGTACCTCTCCCGGTACCTGCGGGCGGCCTCGTGCCTCCACAGCTTCAGACAAACAATGGCCCCGATCAGATACACAACCATAGTGACAAAGAGGAAGATGATGGCTGCGGTCTGACCGGCCTCAATTCTGCAGAAGACCCCGTTGATACCGTTGTTGAAGACTGGGTAGGAGCACAGTCCTCCTCGGTTGGTGTCTCTGACATAAACGATGCCTGGTAAAGGAAACACAGGGAAAAAGGTCCAGTAAATGTAAACATGTTTAACACCGCCCAGCTCTGCAGAACAATTCCTGCAATGAGACGGCTTAGCAGACATTTTACATCAGGACTGATGGAAAATTATCCAATTTTTACAGATTGATTGTAAATCTATAAATAGCCTGAATCACCTGATGCCAGTTTTTACAACAGGGCTATTTTCAAAGGATCCTGTAGGGGGAGCACAACTCGAAAGTGACCTACTGCTTGTTAAAAAAATTTAAAGAAAATCTGCTAGAAATGCCGACTGTAATAAAAGCTGGAAAAGTTTTGCTTTGATGATTTATTTGCTTCTAATGACCGTATTTTCTGGACTATAAGCAGCTACTTTTTTCCTACACTCTGAACTAAGAGGCTTTATGCAAAGGTGCAGCTTATATGTGTGGATTTTTCTCTACCTGTCATCGGTGGAAATCAAATTAACGGCTCGTTTTCATTTAGCATAAGAACATGCTAGCAGCAGGCACGACTGGAAACAAATCTCAGAGTCGAACCAATGAAGAAACTGGGCTCAACTCCTGCAGAGCTGAAATAAAGAGCTGACAAAGCCCCATCTTTCATTAGAAGCTCTAACTGCTGCGAGCCAAAAAGCTAACGGGAGCTAGCATTCTTCTATGAACCTCGCAGATATTTTTGATTTATGCCCAATATTGAAGCGTGGTCTGCGCTATGTTATTCCACGCCACAACGCAAGAGGGACAACAAGGAACTAGCTGTGGGTCTAGATACGGCCGAGGTGGTGAGGAAGTGGGGCAAGTTTGTCCGACAACAGAAGGACATGATGGCGAAAAAGAGCGGGTATCCAGGTGGAAAAAAGGATCCCAGCGTTCTCGCTCCTCGCTCTTCTAGCTGGTTCATCTTCACAAGTCATTTTCCACAATGGCGGTCACACAAACAAAACAAGCTGGTAAGGTATCAAACAGGAAATACGCATAGTGTAGAGTGGATGTAGATTTGACCAATCAGAGGCCTCCTGTCTGCGGTCACCTACAGCTTTGGAGAGGTGCACCAGAGTGTAGTATTTCTATAGAGTGAGTATAAACCAGCCTTATGTCTCCAGTTGTTTTTTTGGAGGCGGCTAATCTATAGTCTGGAAAACACGGTAAGAAGTCTTCCTCAGACCTCTGGATCAAGCAGAAGCAGTGTAGAAGTGTCACTCAGGGATCTCTTACCTGCCGCCATGTACAGCACCGCCAGAGCCAGGTTTATGACGAACTCCGTCAGGGGCCACCAGTTGGAGTCCAGCAGGATGGTTCGGTAGTACATGGTCATCCCCAGTACCAGCATGATTACGGTCACCAGCCAGGCCAGTCCTGCCACCACCAACACAAACGGAGTCTTGGGTCCGGTGTAGTACGTTTCGCTCGATACGCCACCGTAATAACCTGCGCCATACGCTCCGCCAGGAGAGGAGTATCCGAACATGTTAAACCATTCATTGTCTTTGTGGATGTAAGCGCAGACGCAGGCGAACACAGCTGCTCCCAGCAGCAGCTCCACGCAGCCCAGGATCCTCAGTAGCCCCGCCCACGACTTCATGTAGCCATAGCGCTGGTGGTACTCCTCCACCCGCTCGCTGTACGTCAGAGCCGTGTGGTGTGTGTGTCCCGACACAGAGCCGAGGACGTCGTGTCCGTCTAGGAGCTCCTTGCGGGAGTTGTAGCTGCCGCCGGAGCCGCCGTACGGATCCCGGTATGATCCAGGGAGGGAGGGGGAGTGTGGCGGGGAACAGCGCACCCCGTCAGTGGTGCTGCCGTTGTTGTTGTTGCATGAGGACTCAGGCATGGACCAGGCCTTCTTGCTGCTGCGGTTGCTTCCTCTGAAAAAGTTTTTCCAGGAATCTGGGATGAAGCGGTGGACTGGCTTGATGTCGATGGCCGGGTCCGGCTCCAGTTCGGTGTCGCCCTCGCTGCCGCTGGGATCAAACTCCGGGCCGACTGGGGGCTGATCAGGCAGAGGGGGAGGAGGGAGTGGGTCTGAGCTGTTTGCCAGGTGAGGGGCCCTCCCCTCCCTCAGGGGCCGCAGGTCGTAGGACTCTGGGCGGGGCAGGGACTCGTGCGGAACCTGGTCATAATACGGCGCCTGGCGGACACGCTCAGTGCGTCCGTGAAAGCCTCCTCCATAGGACATGAGGATGGTGGTGGTCCCTGCAAAACAAAGACAGGAAGTGAAGAAGGTGCTTCTGGTTGCTCCGGTTACCGAATTGAGTGTCCTGCACACATTGATTTCCAGTGTGACACAAAGCAGAAAGCAGGAGAACAAGGATTATTGGTTCTTCCTTAATTGGCCTTTTTCAAACTTTTATAAGATCATTAAGCAAAACAATAAGTTTATCAATGCTTTAGCTAGCTTACAGTTGTGGTCTGTCGCAATCAGTTCTAAGGTGATGCTAGGTTCAGAACGCAAAAAAAAAAGGTTATGCTGCTTCATTTTTTACGTTTGGCCGCATTAAGGTCTGGCGCTTAAAGAGCAGATTTGATGCTCCTGAAGAGCTTCCAGTAAAGTGTGTCCAGATGCGTCTGATGCTTTTGCTGCTCCTGTTTTCAATGGCAGAGAGCAGTTGTGCTATAATTGCTGTGATCAGTGGATAAAAAGTAGTTTTAATATGTTAAGTAAGAAAACTATACAGTCAGTTCATCAAGATTAACATCCTGCCTTCAAATATTACTTTGCTGTTGGAGCCGTTCAGACCGCCATACATCGGCAATTTCACTGGAAACCCCTGCGAAACAGCAGCCTTTGGCCCGGTCGCCTCTTTGGGGTTTTCCGCTACTGTTCACGGCAGCTGGAAGGCATTTTTCACATACCTAATCCAAACTACAGGCACCAAAATAATAAAATTGAACATGACATTTTAAGTTAATTTAGTCATTAAACTGTTTCAGAGGAGTGATCATAGCGCTCTGCATCAGCAGTGCTGTGTCTCTCCCTGCCAGCTCCCAGATCAGCTTCTCTGATTGGTTGATGTGGCGCGTCCAGCAGCAAGAGTTACATTTGCAGCGTGTCTCTCAGATGCTTACAAGGTCATGAGGCACTGCTTCACTTGCTTTGATGCGTCAAGATGGGCTGCTTCTGCTGCTGAAAATGCACTGCAGGACTTGTTGCTGCGCCTTCATGCGCGTCAACCATTGACTTTACATGTAAACTAGCTGCCTCTGCTGCCTCTAACGCGCACAGTCTGAATGTAGTATGACGATACTAACATTTTAAACTCCATATCGATACACAGGAAAAGAAATACCACTTTTGATACCATGGGAATAAAAAAAAGAAGCCGAATAATTAAAGGCATAAAAAAACTTTAACATGGAAAACTCATCTTTTTCAATCTCAAATGGAACGTGTTTTTTCAACAGAATCACAGATTATTTAAATAGGTGTGCAGATAAACGTTAAATAACCTAAATGTACCAAATTCTACAATATTTTTAAGCTGTTTGAGTTTTTATTTCTTTAATTTGAAAATAATCTTCAAAAAACTAAAACTTACGATAGAAAAAAATATGTAAACACTTGTATTTAGTATCGATACCAAATTAGTTTTTATCCCGATTAGGGCTGAAATCGATTGATCCGATTAATCAACTCTTGAACTGTTGTAATCAATTAATTGTTAACTGGAGTATTGAGACTCCAAAACATGCCTTTAGCTAGCAGAGAGACCCATTAAAGCAGTAATTATATCAAAAGTGTAAGCAAAATATGCAAAAATTTAGCATTTAAGATTAGGTCTCTCAATACGCTCTATCCAGAACTTCTCAAGTGGAGAAGTTTGAGTTTTATCTGGTTTAATTTAGTAAAAACAAAAATCTTTAAAGAACCTCTGGCTATCTGATTATTAATCAAAAAATAATCAATAGATTAATGAATTTGCATAAATAATCTAGTTGTAGTCCAAATCAGAATACAGGGTTTCAGTGTATACTTTTTGCTAACCCCAATCAACTAATTTATTTGCTCAGTTAATGAACTTTTGGATTAACATGGACTCATTAGTTAAATATTGCTGATGCTATGGACTACATGAGGTAAAGGTGTTTGATTAAACAATATCCCTCATATCCCTTTAGAAATCTCCGACAAATTAAAAATATAATTATATTTGCCATTGATTATACATGGTTTCCATGAGTTAAATTCATAGTTTTTACTCGATTGAAATAAAGTTATTCTGATAAACTGAAAAATGTTCCAATGTGTTTTTGTAAATGTATTTTATATATTTTTATAAAAACAGTTAAAAGCTTAACTGATTTTAAAGGTCGTCTGAAGTGACATTTTCACATTACAATTTTAGAAAAAATACTAAATATTAGGGGTGTAATTAATAATCTTTTAGCATCAATGCATCGACGCATCGACACAGCCGCAAGAGTATCGATTCATGATTTGTTTTTTTTCCTCCGGTCTATTTTTATCCATTTGCTCCTGGATGTAATTCTGACTCCCGTGCTGCGGTGGCGCTAAACCTATTGTGCACTCCTACTTCACTTCCTTTAGCCATAGCCACTTGAACACACACTTGCATAAACAGTAGGCAAGACAGACATGGCGGATTCTTGAGTATCGTAAATAATCGAATAGTTGGGTCAAGAAATAGATACGGAATCGAATCGCCATGATTGGTTTGATTTACACCCCTACTAAATATTCTGATCAAATCTTAACCCTCATCCATATTAGTCCATTTATGATATGGATGTAACATTTTTAACTAATGTAACAGAACAGCCAATTAAGTAGGAAATGGAAGAAAAAGAAGAAGAAACTGGAGGATGAAGACTTGAAAACCACTGGTTGATTAAGGAGTACCCAGAGACACCACAGAAAGCACCCTTCAGCCGAAGCCCTCATGATTGAAGAGGTTATCCCTCCATGCAAGCCGGGACAAGAATGCATTTTTGTGCTGCAACCAAATAAGAGGAATTAATTCCTTCCAGGAATGTTGCCACTTACCACTGACTGCTGGACACAGCACAAAAATACATTCTTTACAACCAACCAGACGATTCCCTAGTGTGGAGACGGGTTGAAAAAATATATATGCATGAATACCTTTCACACGCAGTCACTCAACTCGACTTACATTGGCTTGCAGGTCAGAATGCAAACCTTATGAACGTAGGATCACCTGGAGAGACAAACAGAGAGAGAGAAGACATTAGCGGCGGCTCTGAACCTGGGAATGCTGATTGGATAAACGACTGGACGCGTGCAGAGGGGCAACAAATCCTCTGCACCCTGGAGGAAGAAGATTTTTTATTACTATATCATTACTTTAAATCACTTTATAATGGTATGAATGTAACCTACTGTCACTAGGAAAGGAGGTTAAATCAACCAACACCTTTGATGGGACTTTGACATTTCATGTTCACAATTCTGGGTCAAATTTAAAATCACATCATCATAATCACAAATTTGGTCAAATATGTGAAGCTGTTGGAACATAAAGTTCCAGGGAATTGAGCTTTACATTTCAAGATTATTTTCTGATTTTTTATTTTTATTTGGTGACATTTAGAGCAGAATCAGTTTACCTGCAATGAACAAAAAGCATTAATGTCGAAGGGTTTAACAAAATCTAGCAAGGGGCAGCCATATTTCATACAGCGTTTATACAGGAATGAGTCATTTAATGCTTTTTAAAACCCTAGTAAACTAGCCCCACCTGCCAGCAGCCAAAATCATTTTTGCCTGCGGGTTTGTTCTAGCCTCGATTAATGCCCCAGGCCCTAGAACTGGCGGTTTAAAAAACAAAGGGTTGTTCTCATCAACAATCTTCTGATGTCTCATCGGGGCCAAACTAAATTACACATTTAATCTCCCATTTAGTCTGGTTTATAAGGCTAGCTTATATATATTATATTATAAATGACTCATTTATAATATATCTGACCAAATCTTTTTTGTAAAATAAAGCATTTTAAATGCAACTACAATCACATTTAATGATTTTTAATGACCTGTGAAACCCCTGTTATAATTATTTTATACTATGTTTTTCATTGTTTCATCTTTCACACTCTTTAGTCTTTTGATTAATAATCTTTATCAGGGAAGTGAGGTTGTATTTTTGTTTAGACTGATATAATACAATGGCCTACTTGTCCACCTTATTTCAAATGTTGCAATTACTGTTTGGATGTAGAGGCCTCAGTTTTTATAAAGGTTACTTTCTTGAGAATCAATAAAGATAAAATTATCAAAATTTAGCAAGTAAGCATTGTAGAGCCAAGGCTCTTGCTCAGGGATCCAGAGAAGCAATCTTTGGGACCAGAACCAGGAAACTCGAAGCCTTCCCAAAACCATTAGACTGCCACTCCCTGATTGCACAAATACAATTGTGCCATTGTAATACAGAGTGAGAACAGGAACGATTTAAAAAAAGACACAAAATAATCAACAATTACAAACTTCCAAGTAATTTAGCACAAGAAATCTTTTTATACATAAACCAACTGGAAAAATCATTGGCTCAGAATTTGTCAATTCGTTTTTTAAACAAGCCAACGTGTTAAAATGAACTTTGATTGAACCATAAAGAAAATACACATGACTGTAGTTTTTAGTCAATCCAGCTTCAGAGACATCTAAGGTTTTCTGTGTGGGTCTAACTAATAACTATAAACTAACTAGAGTTAAGGCTGATTTATACTCAGAAACCAGGTAGCCTGCATGTGTGTCGCAGTGAATGCAAATGTTTGGTACCTTACCGGCTTGTTTTGTTTGTATGACCGCCATTGTGGAAAACAACTCATGAAGTTGGACCAGCTAGAAGAGCAAGGTGAGCTAGAACACTAGGGCCCTTTTTCCACCTGGATCCCCGCTCTTTTTCACCCTCATGTCCCTCCGTTGTCGCACAAACCTGCCCCCACTTCCTCACCGCCTCGGCCGTATCTAAACCCACAGCTAGTTCCTGATTGTCCCTCTTGTGCTCTAGCATGGAGTAACACAGCACAGACCATGCTTCAATATTGGGCATAAATCAAAAATATCTGCATCAAGCTCACTGCGACACACTGCTGCGGGAGAATAACCAGCCCTTTAGACTAACTACTAACTCTAAAGCTAACAGCTTTAGAGACATCTAAGGTTTTCTATGTAGGTCTAAAGATCTGAGTGTCTTTCTCTCGCTGCACCTAAGAATCCTCAGGATCCTGTTGCAGATGTTGTGAGTAAATTGGCTACAATTTGTTTCAAATTCAGTTCTTTTTGATTTGCATAATACGTGTTCTGATGCCTAGGGCTGTGGAGGAAGAAAAAAAATCGATTCAGCAATATATTGTGATTTTTGGCAGCCCAATATAATAACCATCTTTCAGTTCCTACTTTGATTTAAAAAATAAATAAATAAAAACATATTTAAGTAAAACAATGAGGGGAAAAAAGCTGAAAGTGCAGAATTATAAATATACACTCAAATTACTGTTTTTGTGTATTTTTTACCATTTTTCAAGGCTGCACTTAAAAAAAATGAAATAGTCTAGAGCAGGGGTTTTCAAAGTGGGTGCCGCGGCACCTAGGGGTACCACGAGGTCACTACAGGGGTGCCGCAGGATTTTTTCATAGATTGATGAGAGTTTTATATTGAATGTACATTTTTACATTTTAACAATTTTGTAAATTTATTTTGATGTAAGCAAATATATTCTAAGGCGAGGGGCTTCATTTTGTGTTTTCTTTACTACTTTAAAAAAAATGATAGAAAAATAATTATTATCAAATAATGTCAAATAATCATTATAAGTTTAGGGGTACCACGGCTGGGTGGAAAAATGTGTAGGGGTACCTTGAGCCAAAAAAGTTTGGGAACCACTGGTCTAGAGGGCTGTTCTTAACAAAAAAAAAAAATTGTTTACACTTCTGAATACAAAATGACAAAATAAATCTGTCTAAGCCTAAGAAACTGGGCTCCCTCTGCACCGCCACCCTATCAGATAGCGCTGTGGAGCCTTTTTGGTATGTAGTGCCTTATCTGTAGTCAAGGCAGTCACAGTGGAAGATGTAGACCAGAGGTCACGGATTAGCGGACTAACAATACTGCATGAGTTTCGACGACAGTGTCTAACTTCACTAGCGCCACTTCTGTTAATACGGTAAAACCCTCTGTAGCATCCAGGACCAGGCTGCACGTGATACAAATGATCCAATGAGCTGCTGTCAGTCTGGGTTGCTGCTACTGCTACTTTTAGACACAGCAGGCAAACCTGTGGTTAGCCGGGCGATGGGAAAGAAGGAGAAGATGATGAGAAAAAGAGAGCAGAGAAAGTGTGGACTGCTGGAAGAACCGCAGTGGAGCCCTTTTTTCCTTCCATTTAACAATCAATCAATCTGCTTGGACCGTGCACTTTAAAAGTTGGCCTCTTTTGTAACGATTTGTTTTTGCTCATGACTTATTTTTTGGTAAAACAAAGTAACATTTGCATTAATTTTATTTTTGTACTATTGGCGGTCTAAATACAACACACCGTATGTTTAACTGGGTGAGTTTTCGCTGGGGTTAAACCATAATCACCATTAAAAAAAAAGACAGACAAATGACATACATTCAACTAAGTGTAAGTGGACAAATAGAATAGAATAGAATAGAATAGAATAGAATAGAATAGGAAATCCCCTTATTGTCCCACAATGGGGAAATTCTGGTGTTTACAACAGCAAAAAGATTCTAGAAAAAAAATGGACACAAAATTTTGGACCTCAGAAAAATGTATAAGAATAACACACTAGTGAAGAAATCAAATAGAAATAATAAAATACTGCACTGTAAAGTGTTTTAAAGGAATAGTACACCCAAAACATGATTAGCCTTCATTTTCTACTCACCTCCATGCTGAACAACACCCTGGAGTACTTTTTTGATATCTCAAATGCATCTGGAGATCTGGGAGGCTTCTTGCTGTCTGCTGACATTCAAATAATGGAGGTCTATGGTGACCGAGACAGAAAGGTCCATAAAAGCCCACAAAAAACGTGTCAATATTCCTCCATACTGCTCGTCCAATGTATTCCAAGTGTCCTGAGTGGGTAGCATCCAGAATTTACTCGAAACCAAGTCATTTAGAATGTTTTTAGAGCATAAACAGTAGTGTATAGGATTTCCTAAAAGCTTGTTCACGAGTCTACGGAAACCGCGGCAGACCAAACCAGATGAAAGTGCGCATTCAGCGTCTGCTCTGCCGATAATGCAAGCGTAGAAGAAGAAATGTGCTGTTTACCTGTGCAAAGAAAGAAACAACGAAAGAAAAATGTCTGAGGACTTCGGTGTTGAGGAAGAGCAGGAGTTCTTTGCCGAGCTGAATGCGCACTTTCGTCTGGTTTGGTCTGCCGCGGTTTCCGTAGACTCGTGAACGCGCTTTTAGGAAATCCTATACACTACTGTTTATGCTCTAAAAACATTCTAAATGACTTCGTTTCGAGTAAATTCTGGATGCTACCCACTCAGGACACTTGGAATACATTGGACGAGCAGTATGGAGGAATATTGACACGTTTTTTGTGGACTTTTATGGACCTTTCTGTCTCGGTCACCATAGACCTCCATTATTTGAATGTCAGCAGACAGCAAGAAGCCTCCCAGATCTCCAGATGCATTTGAGATATCAAAAAAGTACTCCAGAGTGTTGTTCAGCATGGGGGTGAGTAGAAAATGAAGGCTAATCATGTTTTGGGTGTACTATTCCTTTAACAATATAAATACTGTGCGCCTGGAGAATAAATAACCAATATACATGGACATTTTTACAGTAACTGATATTTGCAAATAGCAGCAACTTACAAAATAATTACAGAATTTATGAAGAATATTTTAGAAAAGGTTGAAAAATGACTGTGTTGGTTTAAAATAGCTGATCTGCCAATTTGGATTGTGACCGACACAGATATTTACCTGTGGAACAACAGAAAGTTTTTTTTTTTTTTAAGTCAAAAAAAAAAAGCTTAGAGCAGGGGTTCTCAAGAGCTTCCATCCGCTAACTTTTAGATGCAAATCCCTTTTTAACACGCCTCAATCTTAAGGCTTAATCCCTCATTTAGCTGAGCAGAGTCAATTTAACAAGCCACTAATTTGATTTAATTGTGTTAAAAATAGGTTGCATCAAAAAGTTGCAGGAAAGTAGCTCTTAAGGGCTGGACTTCAGCATCCCTGGTTTAGATCATCACAGCTGCAGATTTTTTTGTAGACCTTTGCAGTGGTAAATAAAAGATATACAACTTTGATATTCTAATTGACTCTGACACATCCATGTTTGTTAAAAATATGTTTAAGGGCATTTTCTATTTCCCCTTTACATTTTTCAAAACAGTACAGCCTTGCGTCAAAATTCTGTTTTTCATGCAATAATAAAAAATCTTTAAAATGCCAATAATACATGTCAGAGTTGTTCATTTTGACTGATGACTGCTGTAATCTCCGCAATATGGTGTACTTATCTCTAGACAGAATAATACAAAACACCAAAGTTGTCTAATATGGAAAGCCATTTCATTCAAAATTAAATTAATACACGAATAAATAAATAAATGCTGCAATTCAAAAATTACTAGTAAATGAAATAAATAAAAAAATAACACAATCAAGCAAAACTAAATAAATGTTAAGACATCTTTTATACCATATTTATATATCATGTATTTCAAGAATTATCTATTTTATTATATACTTTTTATTACTTTTATTTTGTAAAGCTACTTTAAATATTTCAGTTACTTTTGTTTTTTAATCCTTTTTCATTTTAAACTCTTTTTATTTCATTTCATAAATATCAAGACATGTTTTATACCATATTTATCTGTCATTTATTTCAAGAGTTATTTACTTTATTATGGAATTTTTGTATTTTATCTTTTAATGCTACTTTACATATTTCAGTGACCTTTGTTTTCTATCCCCTTTTTCATTTTAAGCTCTTTTTATTTCATTTCATAAATATTAAGACATGTTTTATACCATATTTATGTTTAATTTAAACCAAGAATTATTTATTCTATGATAGACTTTTTACTCTTATTTTGTAAAGCTACTTTAAATATTTCAGTAAGTTTTGGTTTTTTTAACCCATTTTTCATTTCAAACTCTTTTTATTTGATTTCTTAAATATTAAGACATGTTTTATACCATATTTATGTGTCATTTATTGCAAGGCTTATTTTATTATGGACTTTTTTTACTTTTATTTTGTAGAGCTACTTTACATATTTCAGTGACTTTTGTTTTTAACCCCTTTTTCCTTTTAAGCTCTTTTTATTTAACTTCATAAATGTTAATACTATAATGTTTTATACTATATTTATGTTTCATTTATTCCAATAATTATATATTTTATTATGGACCTTTTTTTACTTTTATTTTGTAGAGCTACTTTACATATTTCAGTGACTTTTGTTTTTAACCCCTTTTTCCTTTTAAGCTCTTTTTATTTAACTTCATAAATGTTAATACTATAATGTTTTATACTATATTTATGTTTCATTTATTCCAATAATTATATATTTTATTATGGACCTTTTTTTACTTTTATTTTGTAGAGCTACTTTACATATTTCAGTGACTTTTGTTTTCTAACCCCTTTTTTCTTTTAAGCTCTTTTTATTTCCTGTCTCATAGTCTGAAGGAAACAGCAGTATATCCCAATAAGCAGAGAAAGAGTCCAACATGTTTCCAGAATAATCAGAGCAGTGTTTGCAGTGGAGGAGGCCTGAGAAAACAATAACCCTCAGGGAGAGCAGCTGGTGCCTCCAGAAGTAATTTCCTTAACTTTATCAACTTCTTTCCGTGTTTTATGTCTAATTTCAGATGTAATACGCGCTACATTTGGACTTTGGCTAATTTAACAGCTTTTAACTGGTAACAATGGCAGCGGAGGAGTAAAGTTCGCTCCAAGTGGCCGCGTGCCATTAACAGCTGACTTTTTAACTTTAACGGTCAAAATAAATCCTCCCTGTTCGCACCGAGCTCACAGATAACTTCTTTACCATCGCAACGGAGCAGGAGAGCAGAGGGAGGCCGCTTACCTTGTTCGCTTTGCCTCCTTCCTTTCTTTTTCTTCTTCCTTCCATTTCAGTAATATTAAACCGCAGGTTTCTCTCGGACTCGATCACGTGACTCGCCCATCCCAATGACGTCATGGCGCAGATGGGGGTAGTTTACCTGTGGCTGAGTTTCAGCAAAACACCTGAGACACACGCTCACTTACTCACTATGAGTCAGCCAGCAGCGGATATTATAGTGCATTGCAACGGAATAATTTAACATGAAGAATAGAATAGAATAGAATAGAATAGAATAGAATAGAATAGAATAGAATAGAATAGAATAGAATAGAATAGAATAGAGCATTGCAACGAAATAAATTAACATGAACAATAGAATAGAATAGAATAAAATAGAATAGAATAGAATAGAATAGAATAGAATAGAATAGAATAGAATAGAATAGAATAGAATAGAATAGAATAGAATAGAAAATCCTTATATTGACCCACAGTGGGGAAATTCTGGTGTTACAGCAAAAAGATTCTAGAAAAAGAATGATCACACAAATGTGGACCTTAAAAATAACAATGACATACTAGTAAAGAGTTAACAAATAAACAAATAAAATACTGTACTGTAAAATGTTTGTGCACCTGGAGAATAAATAACCAATATACAGCTATGGATATGTTTGCAGTAATGGATATTTGCATCAGAGATGTGCAAAATGACAGCTGCATATTATTTAACTAAGATAGAAACTGTACAAAGTCATATAGTCAATATAAATAAATGATTAAGATATGATGATCACTGAAATTTGGATTGAAAATTGAAATTGGATTTAACTAATAATGAATAATTATCACAGTCAAAGGTGTGTTTAAACTATTGCGTTTTTATTCTCGATTGGAAACAAATGAGCATTTCAGCACCTTTTGTATTTTTCTGGGAGTTTATTCCAGCAGTGACGTCACGGTACGGTAAGCCTAGCGCCATTCTCCCCGCTTTACAAGCAAAATCAGTGGGAGCTACTAGAGACATCTGCAATCAGCAACTGTTATCGAAGATTTCCAGAGGACTTCACCATTGAAATTCACCAGAGCTATAGTGAAACTGACAATACCAACGTGCATGGCAGTTGGACGTGCTAATATATCGGGTAAAAGTGAAAAAAGAACAGTAGTGTCCAAAGTGCACACATTTGTTACTTAAGTAGAAGTATAGATGCTGCAGTTTAAAAACTCTTTGGTAAAAGTTGAAGTATTAACTTGACTTCTTTACTCAAATAAAAGTTAAAAAGTATGTGCTCCAAAAACTACTTAAAGTATAAAAGTATAAAGTAACCTTTAAAAAACCACCCAGATAACACTATATGAATTGAAAGCTCAATTTTTTTTTAAAATTCTTTGAGATGCGAGTAGTAACAAGTAATGTTTGTTTTAAAAATGTAAGGAATAGAAAGTACAGATATTTAGTATAGGTACCTAAAAAGGGTACTTAAGTACAGTAACAAAGTATTTGTTCTTTGTTACTTGACATCTCTGAAAAAGAAGTAGTAGAAGTTACTGAGGTTGTTGGATTGCCAACTTGAAGAGGGAGGATTTGCCATCGAACTTCTGGCCAAAGAAAAAACCCGTAATATGTAGCCAACATTTGGAAGAAGAATGTTTTCAAGATGACTTGGATAATAGCGCGTTGTGACAAACACCGGATACAGCACTGGGACTTGATCACGGAAGGGTTTGTTAGCCTGTCAATTGTGGCAAATAAGACCTTGTTGATGTTTTTGCTGATGATCTCAGAGCAGAAATATTCTCTTGCATTTTTTCACTTGTAAGTCTGTTTCATAAATGTGATTGTGAACCTAGAGTCCAGTTTTTCGTAGTCTTCATTTATCTTGTCGACAACCCTTTTCCCTTTCCTGATTGGTGGAGCATTTCTTCACAGAGGCCTTTTATTTCCTGAAACCACTCACCACAAAAACAGGCAGAAAAAACAAAAATATGACTCATGAAATGGTCAAAAGGAGCTTTCAAATAAAATGATCCCTCATATTGTGAATTTCGCTGTGTTTTACCTGTAGCGGCATGCTTGTTGAACCAAAGTTTATGTTTTTGGAGTCTGAGGTTTATCCAAACTCTTTGGCTGTGTAAAACAACTGAAGAAGATAAAATCACTCAAAGCATCCTTGATTAATTCAACCAGATCAATCAATCAATCAGTTAATTAATCAATCAATTTATCTTTATTGTGAACTACAATTTGCATTGTAATAAAGATTTCAGTTTCAGTACAAACTGTTCATAAGACCCTATTAAGTGTTGCTTTTGATTAACAATTTAAAGTTAATACATTAATTGTTGTAGCTTTGCCTCGTCTGTTCCTGTTTGGCTGTGACTCCATTCTGGAGAGAAATATCAGCTGTGCTGCTGCCATCAACACCTTTGTTTATAGATGTTGGAGATCGGCCTGTTTTCCAGTGTGGTCCTGTTTCTCTGGCCGTGACTGAGTGGATGTGCTCTCTTCGTCCTCTGACATGGGAGCTGGCTCGGAGCTCGTCTGCCTGGCTGTGTGTTTCCTGGATGGGGCCGCCTTTTACAGCTGCTTTTTGTATCTCTGCTTCTGTCTCCTTGAACCCCAGTCGGCCTCAGCAGATGGCCGCTCACACTGAGTCTGGTTCTGCTGGAGGTTTCTTCCTGTTAAAAGGGAGTTTTTCCACTCCACTGTCGCCTCAAGCATGCTTAGTGTGAGGGATTGTCTTCGAGTCAATGAGTCGATGCAATCAACTGGTTTTCCTTAGATAGAAAACTTTGAATCAATTTGACTGTATGATCTGGTGAACTGTAAAGTGCCTTGAGATGACGTGTGTTGTTCATTGGCACTATATAAATAAACTGAATTGAATTGAATTAACTGATTTTGAATTCAAAGATACAATTTATCATTTCCTGCCATTAATGATCAAGCTGGTAAATTAATTATGGTTATTAGTAATATTCTCATTGGGAAATATATTAACAGAATGAAATTGATCTTGTTCATTTACATTCATGTTTCTTTGTATTATTTGATGTCCTTTTATTTTAATATTGGCAATTTTGGAATTTTTTTTACACTATTTTTAAATAAATGTTTCCAAATTTAGTGTCTGGAGTATATATCTGTAAAGAAACTTTCTACACATCATTAATCGTGTTCTCAGGTGCTGAACGCAGCGGTGGATTAAGTGACTGCTTAGCACCCCATGACAGTAACGGGTCCCCAAGAAAAATAAAAATTTTTGTTATATATATATATATATATATATATATATATATATATATATATATATATATTTGGAAAATCTGTAAAATATGCCCTAAAGTTATAATTCAGATTCTGATTTAGACTGCAAACAACAGTTGTTTTCTTGAAATCAAAATCCATCAATTGTTCTTATTGTCATGATGGGTATCATGACAAGCCCAAGATGCAGAAACACACACGGAGAAACTGGGTAAAAGTCCAAAGAGTTTATTGTGGCACAAACATGAGTAATGGGAAGGGAACAGTTCAGGCAGGAGGCTGATTCACTGGGGTCTGTGCAGGGAACGGGGAATGGCTGGATTACTGAGATCTCGAGGGGCTAAGCCTCTAGCTGTATGCTTAGCTAGGCTAGCTAGGATTTGAGCTTCCAGCTCGACGCAGAGAACAACAGGGGAAAACACGGAGGCTCTTTCAGGCTGAGCTTCCAGCTCAACGTAGGGAACTACAGGGGAAATCCACATGGGAACCTCTTGGGAAACTCCTCAGAGAAGTAGTCAGGTTTCATCCACGTAGAGATCTTCGGTTGGCTCACCAGGGCAGATTAGCCGGTTAGACCTTCCAAGAGCTTCAGGCTTGAGACTGGTTTCCTGGGATGCTGCTCTCCCTGAGCTGCTGACCTGAGACAGGGTTCCAGTGAGGTTGCTCTTCCTGAGCTTACGAAGGAGACAGGTGGTTAAGCTCATCCAGAGCATTCACGAGGAGACAGGAATCCTGTGAGGCACAGATAAAGGAGAGATTAGAATGTGATCTCAACCTAGAGACAACCAAGACTCAATCTGAAACTGAAGGCTCAGGAAGCTAACCAACTAAGATCAGCCACAGGTGTGTGAGAGGCTCAGCTTCAGGAGGACCCACGGCGCACTCTGTTGGAGGCAGAGGGTAATCTCCAGAACCTGACAGTGACTCCAGCCCTAAGAGAAAAGAGACAAAAGAGAGCAGAAGAGGATCCTCGGCGCCCTCTGGTGGGCAAGCCTGAGGATCCCAACAGAGCCCCCCCCTCAAGGGCGGATTCCAGACGCCCCCTGAAAAAAAAAAGTCAAAAAAACAAAAAACAATCCACCAAGGGCGGGCGGAGGGGGCACTAGGGCGAGGAGGGCCAGAAACAACAAAAAAAAAGGTCCAACAAACAAAAACAACCCACCCAGGGCGGGCGGCGGGGGCACTAGGGCAAGGAGGGCTAGAACCAACAGAAAAAGGTCCAGCAAACAAAAAACAACCCACCCAGGGTGGGCGAAGGTGGAAACAGGCCAGGAGGGCAGAAAACAAAACCAGAGTCCAGAACAAAAAACGATCCACTTATGGTGGATGAAAACAAAAGAAAACCCAAAAACCCTCTTGGGCAAAGTCTCTGGTGGCCGGCCGAGGGACCGGCGGCGGGACACAGTCTCTGGTGGCCGGCCGAGGGACCGGCGGCGGGACACAGTCTCTGGTGGCCTGCCGTGGGGCCGGCTGCAGGACACAGTCTCAGGTGGCCTGCCGTGGGGCCGGCTGCAGGACACAGTCTCAGGTGGCCTGCCGTGGGGCCGGCTGCAGGACACAGTCTCAGGTGGCCTGCCGTGGGGCCGGCTGCATGACACAGTCTTAGGTGGCCTGCTGTGGGGCCGACGGCGGAGGCGTAGTTGCTGCTCAGGAAGTCGACCGTTGAGATGAAGGTGGGGCAGCGTCTTAGGGGGACCACCGCCGGGCCGGAGACACGGATGAAGTTCAGGAGACCGGTCTACCATCCGGCAACGGAGCAGAGTCTTAGGTGGCCGGCAGCGGGGTTGAAGGCGACGCTGATACTCTGGGGGTATGCCATGGGGTCGACGGTGAAGATGATGCTCCGAGGGTCTGCCGCGGGACCGGAGGCGAAGCTGACGCTCAGGGGGTCCGCCACAGGGCCGGAGGTGAAGCTGACGCTCAGGAGGTCTGCCGCGAGGCCGAAGGCGAAGCTGACGCTCTGGAGGTCTGCCGCGGGGCCGGAGGCGAAGCAGTTTCTCAGGAGGATGACGCTCAAGCTTCAGCAGGTACCCCCACGGGGTACCCCGTCCCCTCCTCGGCCGCTCAGGCTCTGTAGCGACCGCCGACTGCGGTTCTGGGGGAGGCTCTGGGGAGACCGTCGAGAGTGACTCTGGAGGAGGCTCTGAAGAGGCCGCCGACTGCGGCTCTAAAGGAGGCTCTGGGGAGAACGTCGAATGCGGCTCTGGAGGAGGCTCTGGGGAGACCGTCGAGTGCGGCTCTGGAGGAGGCTCTGAGGAAGCCACCGGCTGCGGCTCAGGAGGTGGCTCTGAGGAAGCCACCGGCTGCGGCTCAGGAGGAGGCTCTGTGGAAGCCGCCAGCTGCGGCTCTGGAGGAGGCTCTGAGGAAACCGCCGACTGCGGCTTTGGAGCAGGGGAGCCCGCCGATTGCGGCTCCCGGTCAGGAACAGGGGAGCCCGCCGATTGCGGCTCCCGGTCAGGAACAGGGGAGCCCGCCGATTGTGGCTCCCGGTCAGGAACAGGGGAGCCCGCCGATTGCGGCTCCCGGTCAGGAACAGGGGAGCCCGCCGATTGCGGCTCCCGGTCAGGAACAGGGGAGCCCGCCGATTGCGGCTCCACCACAGGAACATGCGGAACCACCGAATGTGGTTCAGTCTCTGGTGCAGGTGGGACCACCGACTGTGGTTCCACCTCTGGAAACGGAGGGACCACCCAAGGAGGCTCCAGTTCAGTCTCTGAGGTGGCTTGAGGCGTCGGTGGAGGGTTCTTGGTGATTAGTGGCCTACGCTGAGGGACTCTTGGAGGCACATTTTCACCAACACTAAATTCTGAAGCCCCTCTAACTTTTAGCTCAGGGGTCTCAAGACGGCACAGGGCAGGCTCAGGGGTCTCTGGACGGCACGGGGCTAACTCAGGGGTCTCTGGGCGGCACGGGGCTAACTCAGGGGTCTCTGGGCGGCACGGGGCTAACTCAGGGGTCTCTGGGCGGCACGGGGCTAACTCAGGGGTCTCTGGGCGGCACAGAGCGTGCTTACGGCGACGCCGTCTCTTACATCGGGGTGTCTTAGCAGCGGGGCTAACTGGTTCACAGATAGATTCTGGTAACAAGCTGTCTGGTGTGCAAGAGGGTTCAGGTTCTAGGCTAACTGGATTGCTAACAGGTTTAGAAATGGATTCGGACGCTAGATCTGGCTGGCTAAGAGAGAAATGAGGTGACCTGAAAGGGAAATAATCTTCTCTGTCCCCATAATAAAAATCCCAGAGATCTGACTCTTGAATGTGGGGAGCATTAACTGGCAAGGATTCAGAGGCCAGAGACGTAGAAAAACTAATTACCTCCGAAACCGGAAGCACGGTATTACTTCCGGGTTCTGTCGCTGGGGAATCAGAATAGCTAACGGGCTGAAAAACTAGAGTACCTGAAATGGTTCTTGGTTCTGAAGCTAGGGGTACAGAAACAAAACCGGGTTCGGAAACTAAAGGAACAGAGGTGTCAGCTGAATCTAGAGGATTAACGGATTCTGAGGCTACAGGAAACGATATGCTAACGGGCTCAGAGGCTAAGGAAACTGGATGGCTAACGGGTACAGGAGCTGGAGAAAACGGAGAGCAGGTAAGTTCTGAGACTAAAGGAACAGATCTACTACCTAGTTCTGATCCTGGATCTGACTGACGTGGAGGTCTAGATATTTGGGATTTGATTAATGAACCAAACTTGAGTCTATTGACTGAGGGTGCTAACTGTTGATCTGAAAGGTGGCTGATGAGACGGATGGAACTGACCTGGCGAGTTGATGGACTGATTACTGCTGCAGACTGGACAACAGGGAGGATGGAGGCGTCGGACTGACCCACCGGCGAAGCAGTGGAGGCGTCAGGCAGAACCGCCGGAGAATGAGTGGCTTTCTTGTCCCGGCGGAGGTTCCTACGCCTGGACGAGGCAGAAGGCAGAGGCGAACCGGCAGCAGCAGAAGATGAAGATTTGGATTTGGTGGTAGGTGGAGATTGTTTAAATGTTAATTTAGAAAAGGCGTCCTCTATATTCCAATAAATTTGATCTATATATCCGGCTAGTAGAAGGTTATTGTAGAGGTCTGGATATTTCTTGAGCTCGGAGATGATGATGTCAGCTGATGATATCCGTTCACGGGGTGGAGTAATGGTGGAAAGGTCATCTATGGACTGCTTGAAGAAAAGGAGAACTCGATTGAAGGAGTCTGAGGATGTTTCCGCAGGGCTAGCTTGTTGGCCGCAGTGTTCTGTCATGATGGGTATTAGTGCTAGCCCAAGATGCAGAAACACACACGGAGAAACTGGGTAAAAGTCCAAAGAGTTTATTGTGGCACAAACATGAGTAATGGGAAGGGAACAGTTCAGGCAGGAGGCTGATTCACTGGGGTCTGTGCAGGGAACGGGGAATGGCTGGATTACTGAGATCTCGAGGGGCTAAGCCTCTAGCTGTATGCTTAGCTAGGCTAGCTAGGATTTGAGCTTCCAGCTCGACGCAGAGAACAACAGGGGAAAACACGGAGGCTCTTTCAGGCTGAGCTTCCAGCTCAACGTAGGGAACTACAGGGGAAATCCACATGGGAACCTCTTGGGAAACTCCTCAGAGAAGTAGTCAGGTTTCATCCACGTAGAGATCTTCGGTTGGCTCACCAGGGCAGATTAGCCGGTTAGACCTTCCAAGAGCTTCAGGCTTGAGACTGGTTTCCTGGGATGCTGCTCTCCCTGAGCTGCTGACCTGAGACAGGGTTCCAGTGAGGTTGCTCTTCCTGAGCTTACGAAGGAGACAGGTGGTTAAGCTCATCCAGAGCATTCACGAGGAGACAGGAGGTTAAGCTCATCCAGAGCTTTCACGAAGAGACAGGAATCCTGTGAGGCACAGATAAAGGAGAGATTAGAATGTGATCTCAACCTAGAGACAACCAAGACTCAATCTGAAACTGAAGGCTCAGGAAGCTAACCAACTAAGATCAGCCACAGGTGTGTGAGAGGCTCAGCTTCAGGAGGACCCACGGCGCACTCTGTTGGAGGCAGAGGGTAATCTCCAGAACCTGACAGTGACTCCAGCCCTAAGAGAAAAGAGACAAAAGAGAGCAGAAGAGGATCCTCGGCGCCCTCTGGTGGGCAAGCCTGAGGATCCCAACACTTATATATATATATATATCATAGATAATGATTACTGTATAAATATAGTAACAAAACACACAATTTCATGATGAAATTGAGAATTTTTCCATCAAATTATCTTTAATCATATAAAAAATGCTAAATTATGAATTTAAGAAGTATATTTTCCATTGTTGGAGTCAGTGTTAACTTCTCTGAAATAAATATATCTTTGGTAAACAAAGATTAAGCTTATTAAGTATCGTTTAATTCATCTAATGTTGTCTGTTTTTCTACAATTTAATATATTGTTATGTATCAAAGCTAATTTGTTAGCTGTTTGCATCATTCTACAGTTGTTTACACTGTTGGAACCAGACAGAATAAATGAAAAAATCTATTGTGGAGGATGTTGTATTTCCAGGTGGATCATCAAAATAACTGGTTCTGCTAATTGTCAATCATTCTGTTTATATGTTTATTTTGTCCCCATTTTCACTTAGTGGTGGAAAGTCTGACATAGTGGGAAAATAGCTAATCTTCTTTTGGAAAGTAAGCTTGTATGAGTGACAGCAACTTTTAAACAGAGCGTGCACGAGGAGAAATGGGCTCGTGCATACTCTCATACGTGTTTATTAGACGTTGCTTCTCAGGAGTGGATACAGGGTCGTGCATGTGCATTTTTTTGTGTGGAAATGGTGGGTCTTTTCAAAAAGTTGCGAAAATCCTCCACTATTTTAAATAAACTGCATATTAGTTTATCTGAGTATTCTTAATAATACTAGATGATGGATTCATATAGGAGATTATAAACAGCTCTGCCAGTGAGTTTAAAGGTGTGTCAATGATATCCTCATCAGATTGTTGCTTGCAGCTAATGGAAGAAATAAAGGGCTCATAAAAACACCTTTTCTTAAGGCCCCATGGAGGCTTGGGCCGGCCCTGGGGGCAGGGGGACTGTATAGATTTGGAAAATCTGTAAAATATGTCCTAAAGTTCCATCTGTGCCACCAAAAAAAACATTTAAAATAATCTTCAGTGAGGTCCAGAAAACTTCTCTCGATTTTATAAAATAGATCAATACAAAGTTATTAGCGACTGAATAATTGGTGATAATTTTTTGTTTTAGAATCACCTGCCAGTGTCTCTACAAGCCTCACACATCTAAGGATTGAACGTTTTGTTCTTTTCTGCAGAATAGGTCGAGTCAGATTGAATGGAAAGCATCTATGGACATTTATTTTCAAATCTCACACCACATTCTCAATTTTATGCACATGTTAACCTTGACTAGATGACTTTTATTTATACTTCCCATAAAATCTAACCTTCTTCCCATCCTCTGCTAAGGAATAGAATCCCCATAGCATGACGCTGCCACCACCATGATTCATTGGGATGCTGATTTGTTTTTCCTGAGCATAACCTGTAGCATCAAGATCCAAATGTTTACCCTTTTCTACCCTACTGGCACTTTTTATTCCATGTTTGTCATCTCCTATAAAATCTTGTGAAAAATCTCCAGTGCGTTTGTGATTTCCAGAAAACAGCTGTTGTTTGCAGTCTAAATCAGAATCATAATTATATAATAACTGCTGATGATGTTATATACGAGGCAAATGGACCCAGTATTAAGGCGAGACGGACAATGGGAAAGTTCAAAACGTTTCATAACGCAAACAGAACAGAAATGTGCGGAGCTGTGGATCCGCAGACTGCAGCATTTGCAGAGGGAGGCGGGGCACCACCCAATCGCTGGCTCTCTGGAGGTAGAAACACAGGTTGAAAAAAAAAAAAGGTAAGTGACCACGATCCTGCCGAGGATGGCAGGATCAAGACAATGGACTGCTAAACGAGCTGCAGCGAGAATGTCCCTGATGCAGAAACCTCAGTGAGCAAGCGGGAATCCGATCCAGGTCAGGGAAAACAGATCAGACTGGACGGCTTTGGAATCCAGGAGTCAGATTCTGACAGAGTCACATTCAGGGTTCCAGGAATCCAGAAAGTGTAAAGACAGGTTCAGGGTTCCATGACAGACATGCTCAGAAGGAGACAGGCAGGCTCAGCAGTTAAGAGGTACAGACACAAGACATGGTACCAGGATAACTGCAGAACTTTAAACTATTCCTCCTGGGAGCCAGGATTACAGGACTCTAAATTAGCTTCCCTCCCACGCCATGCCAAAACAGGAACACAGGATGGGAAATGCCAGCCAGCAGGAAATTATCAGCAGATGATAAGAATCATAAAAACTCTCTCAACCCACTGGCGTCCAGTGATGGGGGCATGAACCTTGAAGTAACTCAAACTAACGAAACAAACAAACATTAACCAATGATCTGGCCGAATATAAAGCAACAGATGCAGGTGGATAAGATGAGGAATGATTAGGAACCGCACAGAGTTAGGCAGGTGAATGAAGTCAACAATTAGGGTCAGGTATCAGGAAAGATGATGAAAAATGAAGGCAAACAGCATAAAAAGATATCTTAAATCCATAAAAGTATGTCTGTGGAGGTCATTCTTTGTAGACATTATATAAATGCATTGATTCTGTCTAAATGCTCAGTTCTGGATAATTAGGAACTGCTGCAGGTCACAGAGCCCTGGTTCTGTACAATACTTTTAAACACAGCCACTGCTTTGTTGGTGTGTTTGGGATCATTATCATGTCTCCATACATTCTACGCTCAAAGCCCCTGTCCCACCTTGACGATTAAGCCAGCGTTTCCCTGACGTCCCAAAATCTTCTACAAATCTGGCATATGCTGAACTTTCTGTGTATTTTTTCAGTTTTGGTTATATACATAGCATATTTGTAACGAATCTAGAACTTATGTCCAATGACAGCAAAACTTATGCATAACACACGACAGTGTAATGCCCATTAAATGTCACAAGCCAGTGTCCTGAGGGGGGCAGCAATGCGCCCGGAGGGGCCAAGCCTGCATAAAAGGATTTCTTTGCTCGCGGTATTAACCTGGCTGCTTTTTACCGCCTGCCAAAAAAAAGAAGAAATATATAAATTAAAAGAAAAAAAAAAGAAACAAGGTTTAGAGTAGCAGCAGATTCAGCGTCATGTCTGCCAGGAGGTTTGTTGGTCGTTGCTGTGGGCTTGAACGCAGGGAGGATCCATCAAACTCACCATCACGTTCATCCTACAAGAGTCAAATTGATAAGTAGCTAGTATATATATATATATATATATATGTATTCCGGTCGGAGCCTTGCCAGATCCTCCTGCTCTTTTGGAACGTTTGAAGTCTGGAGAAGAACAGACAGTTTCCTCCTGTGAACCCCCTTTTATACCAAAACAGTATAAAAGAATCTGAAACATGTCAGATATGTTGATATGTGTTCAAGATAAGTTCTCGATAAGCTACACATCAGTTATGCACAAGTTACTCATAGGTTTGTATAAACACCAAGACTTATGAGTAATTTACACTTAACATATTCCAACAAAATTAAAAAAAAGATTAAAAACAAACAACTGGACTTTGTTTTCCAAGTTTGAAGATGTTTCACTTCCCATCCAGGAAGCTTTTTCAATTCATAATGTCTGGATCAGCTTTTGAGTTCCGGGCTTATAGAGTGGCACAAAAGCCTTTTTACGGCTAAGAAAACATAAAAATTGAATCGAAAAAAACAGGTCCACCGATTAGTTATGGGGAGTCGTTTGAGGTCATTGTTTGCCTGGCTGATCAGGCGGGATGTTTCAGTCCCCTGTATAAAGATGGGGGTTTAGCTGATAGCAGGAAGGAACCAACTCTATTGCTGCTTTGTAGGTCTTTGAAAGCGGAGTCCACCCCCTCTGTTTACGGTTGTTTTTCTGACATAAATGGCACTTCACATCCCTTTAAAAATCACCTGTTTTCTTTGTCCAAAATGTGAACATTCTGGTCATCAAACAAATGTCCTTTGTCCTTAAAGCTTGGTGGTGTTCCTCTGAAAGTGCCCAACACTTTCATTTCCATTTCTTCCATGTAAAGATTGGCTACAATTGTTGACAGGACTGGAGTCTAAAGCATGATGCTTCCACCCCCGTGCTTCACAGTAGGTGTTTTTGGAAAGCAACTAAGCAATCTTCTTTCTGCAAACACAAAGAGTTAAGCTTTGCCAAAAGGTTCTACTTTGGTTCCATCTGACCACATGATGTTCTCCTGTCATCATCTTGATTTATCCATCTGCTCCAGGCCCCCCTGCAGGATGCAAGTCCCTCTGGTGGTGGTGGTATGGATGGTAGCCTTTGGTCCTTTGCTCCCATTCATCAGGTCCATCCATGCACTTCTAGGAATCTTTCTGATAATCATTTTTTCCCCACAGAATGAGATCTTGCACAGGACCACAGATGAATGGAGATTATCAATTATCTTAAATTTCCTTTCAGTTTCTCACACAGCTAATTTATTTTCCCACCAATCTGCTGCCTGCTGTAGACTGACTCTTCCCAGCTGGGTGCAGGTCTAGTTTTTTCCTGGTGTCTTTCAGTAGCTCTCTGATCTTGGTCACGGTTGAGTTTGGAGGCCGATCCCAAACTGTGCCCTATGATCTACCCCTACACTACACTGCAAAAAAATCAAATATAAGTGAGTCAATTTTTCTCAAAATCAGTGCATTTTGTTTTGCATTAAGAAGGTGACCACTTTATATAATAAGGCAATTTACTTTTAATATAAGAAAAAAATATTTCAAGTGCATAATATCTAATTATCTTATTTTAAGAATAAAAATACTCATTCCATTGGTAGATGTCCTTATTTATCTACTCTAATTAAGTACAAATACCCAAAGTTTTTCTTATTTTTAGATTTTTTTCAGTATATCAAATTTGAATCCCAATGAAGTCACAGTTGCATCTGTGGAGGGTGCTTTGATGGAGGGTGGAGAGTCTATAACGAATGGGACGCCTGCCTCCCTTCACCGGAAAGAGGAAAGTAGTTGTTGTTATGGCAACACAGAGATGCCCCATATGCATGTCTGTAGCTCTGTGGTGCAGGCTGCACAGCACAAGGATCACTGACAAACTCCTTGTTACTTGCTTTACATAAATTCTCTAGATCTTGCATCTATACGGGTTTGGAAACAGAACTTGTATGAGTTTAGTCTATGGGTACTCAGATTTTAACACAGAAAACCCAGGAGAAACTGATAGAAATGTAAAACCGTTTGCAACTGTCTCCACTCTCCCTACTTTAATTCGGGCATTTGATTGATTCGTCAAATCTTTCAGCTCAAATATTTTCCAAACACATGAAAAGTTGTTTACTAGGTGGATGGTGAAACTAAATATTTGCCCTTTTCTTGAAAATAAATGCATTAATTCAAATAAAGCCCTTATAAATACCACCTTCCTTTTTTTGAATGAATTACTTCGTGTGATTTTTTTTTTGTCAGTCTTTTCTCATTTTGTCTCCCATAGTCAAAGACAACTTTCTGAGGAGAACCTCTACAATCTTAACCCCAGTGCACCTCGGTTGCTGATGCTGTCTGTATTACTATTATACCAGAGGTTTAAAAGAAGTTTAAAAATATCGAGATTCCAACCTGAAGTTGTGGTCATGAGTCCATTCTAGGAGTTTAGTTAGTCAGAGTCTGAAATGTTTGGGAACCTTGGGGTGAATGTGTTAATCTAAAAATCTAGAAATAAATAAAAATTTCTTAAATTATTAGTATCTACCTTTAATTTGAGTAGGTAAATGAGATAGTTTGCCAATGGAATTAGTATTTTTACTCTTAAAATAAGATAATTGGATAAAATGAACTTGAGATAAAACAATGCAATTCTGTTTTCTTATTTTAAATGTAAATAGTTTTGTTCTATTGGCAAAATGTCTCTATTACGTCCTCAATTCAAGAACAAATGTAGTTGTTTTAAGAAAAAAGGACTTTTAATGAATTGTGCTTCAGCACCACAATCCATCCCAGAGGGAACCCTGAATCCTCCATTCGAGGTTATAAATGGCCCAAAAAAAAAACATTTAGGAGTCTTCAGAACAACGAATGGATAAAAAGTAAAAAAAAAAACCAGCAGACTGCTGTGAAAACATTCACATTTATTGCAGATGCAGCTACAGATTTCCAGAGATCAGACCGCATAGATCCGATTATAAAGACATTTATCGATGCATTTCCTATATTCAGACTTAAACATGTGATTCTTATTGCATCTCTTGGTGTTTATAGGTGTAGATGGTGCCATCAGAACATGAAGAGATTAGTATTACATTTTAAAGGTAAATGAAATCTCTAAAAATCCCCAAAAATCAAAACTCTTAAGGTTTTAATGACCTTGATTGGGCTTTTTTTTTTAAACTTAGCTGGTCCTCATAAAGACAGAATGTCCTTCACAGTTAAGATCAGCAGGAAAGCAGTAAACAAACACACACCCAACAATGTGACAGAGGGCGACACGACACAGCACTCAGATACAGCATCAATACACAGAAACATATTGCATAAATTTCTTCTCAAGTATTTCTACAGCTGTTTCTACCGAGGGTAGGAGAAATGGCTTGTATCAGTTTTCTTCATCATCATCCTCTAGATCTCATCTTCCAGAGGTCGGGTTGAGATAAAGACGTGGTGATGTTTTAAAAAAAACAGCAGAAGCATTTCAAACACTGATTCTGACAATTTCACTGGACGGGAAATAAATGCATGACGGACTCTTAATAGCTAAATAAGGAAGGATGGAGGGACGGAAAAGAAAAGGGATCGGATTGGAGAATGAATAAGAATTTAGAAAGAACCATTAAAAGAAATAAAAGACCGAAGGAAGAAAAGAGTAAAATATAAAAAATAAGTTCATGTAAACCTAAAAGAGGTCAGAAAACTTGTCTGTTTATTAAATGAGCCTGTCCTACGGAAGAAGATTAGGGCCACTGAAAAAATGTTAAAATATTGTTTTAGTTCAAATGTGAAAAATATCAGAATTCTATCTTTAATCTCAGAATTCTGATTTTAATCTCAAAATTGTGGATCTTAATGTAGATGGGCACCATGAAGGAAGAGATGTGGGATCACTCAGCTTCACTGACAAAGATGTGAGTAGTTTGGGGCGGCTAGTAACACATTGATTGGAAATGACGTAATTAGGCGACTTTTTACGTGCCTGAGGGGTCCCTGGTGATGCTATTTCATTAATGGAAGAGCAGAAGGTGATTAAAACAAGAGAGCTAGTTTAGTCTTTGAAACAGACATGGCTACGGCTTGATGCTAACATGTTGTTAGCTGTCAGAATTCTGGGGGAAAAGTCAGAATTCTGACTTTTTTTCCATATCAAACTGAACTAATATTTAAAAATCAGCCATTTTTTTGTTATTTTTTCAGTGGCCCTAATCCTCTTCCGTACTTTCCACTACCAGAACTTGTGCTTTTTTTTATCCATTCTCCATCCTGCAGCGATATTTTTAACATGTGCTCAGGATCTGCCTGCAGACAGAAGGAAAACAACTTCACCAGGACAGCTAATGGACCTTGATTGTTGTACGGACAGCACAGAGGAAGGAGGGGGAGATATTTTCAGCTCTTATTTCCCTGCACAACGTTTGCTGCTGCTCTAACTTGTCGTTTTTTTTGTCCCTTAAATCAATAAGGTTTTATACAATAGCCTCCGGTTTTAATGCAGCAGATTGTCTGTGACATTTATAAAGGATTGCTTCCTCCCAGAAATAAAAAAAATAAAACATAGAAGCACTGAAGCAGGAAATTGTCTGTAAATCCTAAAATATGCATATATTCTATTTTATTCATTTGTCCTTTTTTATTTCAAAAATGTAAACAGAAGGTAATAAACACAGGGAGCTCATAAATGTTGATATCCTTTGAAAAACATGATTTTTATTCGGAGAGGGCGGTGTTCATTTCAGAGTTTTTGGTTTGCCTTTGTAAGGAACCTGCTGCTTTTAAAGAGAAAAGCTGTTTATTAAAATATAGCGTGTTTATCTGTGAGTGGATTGGGCCTTAGTATTCTTATTTTCGGAGCGCCGCTTGGAACAAAGAAGATTTCACCTGATGAGCTCTGTGGGATTTTAAACTAATAACAGAATAAAGCAAGTACAACTCTACATCTATCAGCTCTTAATTCATCTTTTATGAAAGTAACAGTTAAAAACAGATTTTTTTTTCTAAAAAGAAACATTTCCTTATTTTTTTACTGTACATACAACCCACTAGGGGGTCACAAACCCCACGTTTAGAACCTCTGATCTAGAAATAAAAGCTTAAAGTAACACTGTGCAATGTTTAGCCACCAGGGGGCGCCTGACCTGCAACTTCCAGGTTTAGCCTCCTTGAATTTTATCTATTATTATTGAACTTTATTGATCTCACATTGGTGAAGTTAACCGTCTGCATTCAACCCATCCCTTTGGGGAGCAGTGGGCTGCCACCGTGGGGCGCCCGGGGGGGGCAGTGTGGGGGTTAGGGTCTTTGCTCAGGGACCCAGAGAGGCAGTCTGGAAGTGGGGCTTGTAATATTTTTTGTTTAAAAAAAAAATCTATACTAGGAAGTGAAAGCCTGATATTATATTGGGCAGCCAAAAATCACAATATATCGCCAGAACGATTTTTTCCACACACCCCTATCATTGACTAACACGACTGTGCAAACGCTTCGCACGACGTATGTGAGCGGGGCAGGGTGGAGCGGAGGAGGTGTCATCTGGGAGTTGGAACCGAAAGCCATCAACCAAAAGTGTCTTTTTATAAAAAGCCATTTGTTTAAAAAAAAAAAAAAAACAACAACTGTATTATCAATCTTTCATCTAGCTTAAATTTCATTTCAAAAATTCAAAAATAAATCCAGAACTTTTTTCTCTTTTGCGGGATTTTGCCTAAAACAAATCAGTTAAAATAAAGATCGCTCTGATTGGTTTGTGTAAATATAATTAATACGACTTCATTCTCCAATTGCTCTTAGAAATAGTTTTTTTGCTATCAACAAGTACCTATGATTCCCAAATATTAGGGGTGGAACGGTTCACAAAATCCACGGTTCGGTTCACGGTTTCGTGGTCACGGTTTTCGGTTGGGTTCGGTATATGTTGATTGTTAGCCTGACATGTTGGTCATGTTGCTGTTAGCATAAACAAAACATGTCGCACAATGCTTGCACATTGTTTTTATCCACAACTTTCTTTCCGCCGTCATCGTAGGTCACTCTAAATGCAAAGCGCTCCCATACAGCAGACCTATAAAGTGCTGCTGGCGCGTCTTCCAACTCCTGTTCTTTCCCACTCGCCATACCAACACAATTCTCCACAACAACAGATTTTTTTCTTCTACACCCAGCTACACTGCTTCGCTTCTTCTTCTTCTTGTTTACTACTGGTGGTTGGCTTTGGTCGTAGTACCGCCACCTTCTGCTCTGGAGTGTAAATGCTTCCTCTATGAGAAAAAGGAGCAGCGCATGAACCGAACGCAACACACGCGAATCGAACCGCGAATCGACCGGTCGAAATGAACGGTTCGGACGGTTTTCATAAACCGTTCCATTCCTAATATATATATATAAAATCCTGTCATCTTTACCGTTGACAGGCTGCGGCCATGTCCTGAATCCCTGGTTTTCCAGCCACTTTCGATGAAAACTGCATTTTCCCATTATCTAGCTTTTTCTCTGCCTCGAGCTTCTGTTCAGAACACAACGGTTTACAATCAACAGGAAGCCGTTATATCTGATATAATATATCTGATGAAATTGTTTGTATAAATTTTTTTTTTTAACTAAGTATTTTAAATGCCACGATAATCAGATGTAATGAATTTTAATGCCAATTAAGGCCTTAATTTCAAAACATAATGATGTAATGACTTTTAATGAAACTTTGTAACATCTGGGTTAGTAACAGCAGCAGCAGCAGAGCTCTGGAGGTCCAAGTTATGGGTAGATTTCAACGGCTGTACGTCAACACTGACATTTAATGTGCAAAAGGGCTAAAAGCTCCTCCGGTAAACACTAATGCTAACATGTAAATACAGGTAGGTGGTGGAAAAAGCTGCCTGTGATCTGGATGCAACTCTACAGTAAATATTCTATGGTACACACTACAGCCAAATCACCACTTCACTGTACTACAGACTACTGTAAGGATAAATGTGGAATGACTCCTGCATTGATACAAGTATAGTTTCACATGTATAACGACATCTATCTATGATTTTCTAGAATACTGCTTGGATTGTTTCCATCTCTAATGAATCTGCTGATCTATTGCTGATGAAACACTGATCTATAAAGTGCATTAAGTGGGTAACAGCACAGCGACTCAATGGAAACAGCTGAGGTTCCTACTTAAACCAGCAGGAACTAAAAATCCCTTTTTGACCTCATTCTGCAAGTAAAGCTTTAGTGTTTGCTGGTAAACTAACAAAAAGCTTCAGAAAAACACAAACAGTTAAAGGGTGATTCGAATCCCTGTTTGAGTGGATAGAAGGAGTAATTCTCTAAAACACACATGGACGTCCTTATAAAATCCCATAGCTAACAGTGCGCAGAGTAAAACTGGAGGGTTAAGGGTTAAAGTGGCCCGTTGCCGCCGGAGTCTGAGGAGCAGAAGGAGGTCAGGTTCCCACCGACGTCCTGAGGAGGAGTTCTGCTTCCTTCAGTAAGGAATCTGGTTCTGGTAATACTGCAGCATGTCGTAGGTTTTGCTCCTGTTCAAATGAAACAAAGAACATGATTAAAATTCAATGAGAGATTTTCATTTTAAGTTCAAACAGAAAACACGTAGTTTCTAATTTGATAGAACGTACAAAATAAAATACGACACAAGTGAAAAAATGTCCAGCATTTTTATTGTTTATAGCATACAATTATTTGCTAAGATAGCAGATGATAAACTCTTCATTCAGTCACGTGACCCACTGAGTGACGCCGTGACGTCAGGAAGTAGTGATAGCGAGTCCATATTTATTCACCTTTGTGATGGAGTTTTTATTTTTTTAACGAGGACGAATACGAAGCAATCAGAGTCTCGGTGGTTTTATAAATGCTCACTGGTCTAATCACCGCTGCTAAATGATCTTTGATCTTACGCAGACTCGGTGGAAGTTCATTAACTTTCAGAGCATTTTCCAGGTGCTGCTGTGTTTTAATTCATTTAAACCAGAGTCTAACTTTTAGTTTAAAGAGGTGAAGATATTTCGGTTGGCGGTCAGTGTCGGAGCTGTGTGTGTGGCGCTGGCGGTTCTGCATAGCAGGCTGTGCTTTGCTGCGGTGCCTGGACAGGGTCCCTCGATAACCCGATCGCAGCGAGCAGTCCAAGCACCGGGTCCTTTCTGCTGCCCGGGTGGGAGCATTGCCATTGGGATGTGGCTTTTACCCGGTTCGGCTCACGGCTCCGTGGCGGTGGGGTTGGAGCTGTGGGTCTCCGCCTGCGGTAACTGACTGTTTTCCATCGCGGTTCTTGTTCTTCTGGAGCCCAGAGCATAAGGTTATGAAAATCCGTCTGGAGCTGCAGCTATACATCCATCCATTTTCTTCTGCGAGCGCCTGGTAGCCGGCCGGGCTCAGCCCGAACAGCAGAGGGATTCGTAGGGTGGGTGGCGGTCGAGTCGGGTTGCCTCAACTGCTTGGAAGTGAGCTTTATTGCCATCAGGGACTTGAAGCGATACAACAGAGAAAACAAGCCGCTGATACTTTGGTATATTGAATCCAACTGATGCTGTGAGAGGAGGTTTAACTACACTGACATCACAGCTGGGGATCCCTAGAGGCGCACGGCATACTGTAAAAGTCTCTAGATTTTTATTACTTGGAGCATTTTTAGTGCGATTTAGACCAGCCTCATAGAGATAAGAAAGGATAATCTACCTCCACACGATAAAACTGCTCTAGACGCACTAAAAGACAGAAAATGCTTTGTAGATCATATTCAATGTAAAATTTGTTAGATTTTTGTTTTAAAAACAGCTTTCAGAAATGATGTTTATATCTTAGCCTTAAAAGACGTCGACATGAACTGGAATCCTTTCCTGGAAATAAATGGCTGCTCTGTCTTTTCTTTAACCGTGCTTTGGCTTAGCTAGGGTTGGTCTTCAACCAATGGCGTAAATATCGGTAAGCAGAGATGGCAGTTGCTTAGGGGCCCACGACTTCTTAGGGGCCCCATAACTGACACCTGGTGGGCCCCCGACGCAATTGTAGACTAGGACGTCTCTTTGCAGATGTAATGGTGCGAACCCGCCTGATCCTGAAGTGACTGACCGGACCATATTTATACCGCAACACATGGCAGATTTCAACATGATGGTGAGCCGTTTAAAGACGACACAAAGCAAAGCAGACAGTGGTACTTTTAATTACTATGTTAATAACTGTGTATAGTTCATTGGACGGTTGGTAAAAAATACACTCATAATAGGTTTTAAACTACAATGAAGATCATAAAAGAACGACGTATTTGAGTATTTTATTTTTTACGATACGACTTGGAATAATGGATAATCCAGAGCGTAGATTAAAACCATAACCTTTATGTGCAATGTGTTAGCGACGATGGATACCAAAAAGAGGTACTTAAGAGGATTCCAGAAAAGAAAAAGGAAAGCAGAGCTGCTGGAAGAATGGAAAAAACTTCCAAAGTAAACACTTTCATTCAATGAACAGAAGAGGATGAAGAAGTGTTTATGTATGGGGGAACGTTTCAGGTCGGTTGTCCACGGCGGCGGCGGTTCGATAAGCATCTGAAATGAGTTTTTGGAACTTGGGATGTCTGTACCATGTGGTGGTGTGCTGTCACCAATGGTTCCTTTCAAGCTCACTATAGTACATCCCAAGTGAAAAAGATGGATTTCAAGGAGGATTTCCATATCTTTATGATCCGGGCTCCAGAACAACAAGAACCGCTATGGAAAACAGTCAGTTACCGCAGGCGGAGACCCACAGCTCCAACCCCACCGCCACGGAGCCGTGAGCCGAACCAGGTGAAAAGCCACATCCCAATGGCAATGCTCCCACCCGGGCAGTCACTATTTTTCCAGGCGTGATGTGTGATCCTAAACTACTGAGAATTGCATAACTGTATCTTCTTGGCTGGAACTGTCGCCGTATGACGTGCTGTACTTCATATGGGGCCCACCCCACATATTGTTGCTTACGGGCCGATTGTTGTGTCGTTACGCCATTGTCTTCAGCAGAGGAACACAGTTTTTCATCAGATAAATAAATATAGCATTAAATAAGCAGCAGGACACGGAGCGACTTTCTCACCTGCTGCTGAGGAAACAACTCTGGATGACCTTTATCATGAACGCCGCCGCTTCTTTCTCACTCATCTGCGGGTTAAAGCGTCCCCTGAGAAGAAAGGGAAAAAGCAACAACATCTTTAAAGTCTCTGACCTACATGAAAAAAAAAAATACATTAACATTAACAGTGAATTTGAACTTTTAAAAAACAATGGCAAATATTCTTTTGAATACCTTTGACAGTTGGAAAAAATAAGAGATTAATAATAAGATCAAAATTACTCGTTTGTAGGTTTTATGCTTCTTTTTATGTTAAACTCCAAAGCACTTTTCCAAAAGGATACCATTTTAATGAGGATTATCTATTTTGCACATGAAGATTTTCTTTTTTAACGTAAAAAATTAAAGGTAAATATTTTAAATACTTTGCAAAATAATGTGATGTTCTGCTTAAGAACAATCATTCGTCTTAGTTGGTGAAATTGAAATAATGGACAGCATATCTTGAATTCATTATAATTCGGTACCTTTAAGGTTATTGAAGGGGGTTAGAGTGGAAATGTGTTCAAAAAAAGTGGAAATTTATAAAATGAAAAAGTTAAATAAATAATATTTCATACGGTCTGTCACATGTTTTTCCTAAAAAGCAACTTGAGATAAGCAAAAGGAGGTGATAACAGTAAATCTGTTAACAAGAAAAACATCCAACAGTAAACTGATGGTATTTATTTTATTTTATTTATTTATTTAAAAATGCCATAAAGGACTAAACGTTTCTGCAGGTTAATTTAGCTCAAAGTCGTAGGGAAGAGGCCGTCCCAACCGTCGCATTTCTGAATTCTCCCGAGTGGTGCACAACTTTACAGGAGTCAATAAAGTGAATGTGATTGGTCATTTATTAAGAGGGCGGGATTGTTGTGGCGAAAGGCTTGCAAGCAAGTTTGGTTGTGGCCGGTTTCTGGGAAGCATCTTGCTAACCAGTTAGCAACTTAGTGCTAGTAGGTTCCCAAAGGGAAATTCCATTGGGACCAAGTAGCACTAAATTGGTGACTTAGAAACGACATCCGTCTCTTTTCAATGGAGCGCTCACAGAGCTCAGAGTATTAAGTTAAAAGTTCTCTTCTCTGTTGCTGTTGTTCAATAAAAGTACGTTTTAAAATCATTTGAGGCTAGAACATTACACGTTAAAGCGTCACTATATGGCCCATTTACAGATTTAATGCATAATAAAAAAAAAAATTCCAATGTTGAGATGACTGCAGCAACCACCAACCGCTGGTGGTTGCTAATACTAGCCCGTCTGCTGCAGCCCTCTTTCTGCATAGCTGTGTGTGAAGGATCGCTGGCTCTGACTGTGAGTTTTTGGTTTTATTTGGCAAAATGTTCATTTTATTTGTGTTTATCTGACTGTGTTAACTATTATTCCCTCACTAAATGAAAAAAGTCAGAATTTATTATTATGTAGAGACTATTAATAACAGGAGGTGAAATGCAGCTCCAAGAGGAGCGTGTAGTGATGTCATCAGCACGCTTCTTTTCCAATTGACCCATATTTATTCTGCGTGCTCCCTTTCTCCCCAAGTCTGTACTTTCCTGTGTTCTTCTCAATAACATACATGGCGAG
This sequence comes from Cyprinodon tularosa, assembly GCF_016077235.1. Classification (NCBI taxonomy): domain Eukaryota; kingdom Metazoa; phylum Chordata; class Actinopteri; order Cyprinodontiformes; family Cyprinodontidae; genus Cyprinodon; species Cyprinodon tularosa. Next base: position 187,036 of record NW_024039604.1, read on the forward strand.
TATATGAGTCCGTACTCGCGTTCTTGTGAATTGAGAGACAGTAAACAATTCGCTCTCCAACTACACACCTGTAACGGTCACCACTACTCTGCGAAGATTCTTATTTCAACAGTTGCGTATATTAGCTGCGACTAGGGTTGGGAATTGAAAAGATTTTCACGATTCCGATTCCGATTCCCTTTTCGATTCTATGAAACGATTCGATTCTTTATCGATTCTTTTTTCGATTCCAATTTGGGGAAAAAAGGAGAACAAACAGTTTGATTATCAGCATCAACTTTGTTTACTTAACTATTGCACAATCTTACAAACTCAACAAGATCAAGATGTCCACAGGAATTGTGAAACTGGAGTAACATCTGTGTTTAAATGAAAAATGAATACAAGAACAAACTTAATAACCAACAATGTCTAATAACAAATGATGGGATAATAACCTATTTTAAATAACAAAAAAATACTAATTATAAAACAGTAGTAGGGGAAATTAACAGTTCTTTTGCAGAAAGATGAGCATATCTGCTTTTTCTGGAAGGATACGGGATCTTTCAGGGCTTATGGTGTCTCCAGCCGTGGAGAACACCCTCTCAGATGGGGTGGAGGAAGCCTGCACACAGAGGTAGTTTTCAGCCAGTCCAGATAGCAAGGGCAGCGTATCTTGCTTGTTCCACCACCACAGTGTGGCGCTATCCCTGCAGGGGATGGAGGGCAAGCTTTTATAGAGCTGGATTTCCTGATCTACCCTCTGGGCTAAGGAAAGACGGGGCTTTGATTCACAAAGTGACCGCAGCTCGTTGTCTTCCTCCTCGAATAGTTCTTCCAACTTGCGTAACTTGCGTAACTTACGTAACTTGCGTAACTTACGTAAAGAACGTGACGTAAGTTGTGCTCCCCAGAGCCGACGCTCTAGGCTCTGGTGCTGCGGGAATCGAAAAAAGAATCGTTCAGCGAGCTGCCAAACGATGCCATGGAATCGGAAAATACGGAACCGGTTCTGAACAGGAACCGGTTTTCGATTCCCATCCCTAGCTGCGACATATGAATCAAGATGCTATGACCAAAAAAACTTACTGACAGATGAGCGTTGATATGTGATTGGCTGAATTTAGGTGTTCAGGCTGATGTATAACTAACTGGCCTGCATAAAATAACGACAAAAAAAAAAACAGCTTATAAGACAGGATTTTTTTTTAACAAAAATTTTCTACATTTTGGGACAATATCATCCGATAAAGAGCATATTTATATACATGTTTAAGCCAGAATGATTTGACATTTAAATATGATTCCCCTACGACTTTAAATTCCTTATAGCAATAGACTGAGTAGTTTTTTCAATCTCTGGGCTGATATCAATATTATTATCAATTTGTTGAACCTTTAATTAAAACTTTAGCTTTATTGCAATTAGGGCTGCAACAACGAATCGATAAAATCGATAAAAATCGACTTTTAAAAGCGTTGGCAACGAATTTCATCATCGATTAGTTGTGTCGCGCGATTAATGCGTCATCCGCCGCGCCGTCATCACATCCACTTGACTGAAGCGGGGGAAGAAGAAAAAATACGGCAGCGCTGCAGGTGCAGTGTTGCCGACTCAGCGACTTTTCAGACCCCTCCAGCGACTATTTTTCAAAAAAGCGACTAGCGACAAATCTGGCGACTTTTTTCGGTGTCACTGGCGGCTTTTGGAGACTCTTACGTGAAAGCATGTATCATTCCTACTCTGCCGTGGGGCGCCTCCCCCATCCCAACCGCGTTTTCCCACAGGAGTCCTTCTCAGCGCTGCAGTCAGAGCCTCAGCGTCCAGACTGCAAATGAAGCGCGCATGCACCGGGATTGACGGCGCAAATTGATCACAATAATTAAAATAGCCTGCGCTTTGTAAAGTGAAAAAAGTGATAACATGCAACTTTTGTCAAAACAAATTAACATGGCACGGAACCACCATGTTTGTTTGGTTTTAAAGTGGGGAAACGTAACGTTAGTTTCTCAGGTAGCTCATCTGATGCTTTCCTTACCGTGTTAGTAGGTTACAGACAGTGATAAGGTTGGCTACTTATTTTACTTTTAATTTCATTTGAATTAGCTCAAGCAGCGTTTATATTTTCTTTATAAATAAATTAACTTGCAAATTATGAGGGCAAGGCTTGTAAAGTTTAAATCTTCTGGCAAAGATAAAGTAAAGATCCTGCAATTTATGGAAGTAAAGCAGAATAAAATCCAGCAAGATCAGTAATATGTCAATTAATTATATGCCACATTCCCATGTAAATATCTGTCTTTGGAGGATGTGTTTTTTAGCACCCCTAGTTCTCTCATTTTTATTCCAAATACAATTTATAATTTGAATCACAGGGCTATTTTTATCTCTATGGTTCAGTATTTTCTCAAGTAGCAACTTTAACTGCTATACTTTCCTGTCTTAAAAGGCAGAACTCTTCTAGTCTAAAAAAACTCATTTGTTGAAATGGGGGGGCCTATTGTTTGAACCCCTTAGGGGCTTTTAAAAACAAAAATGTCTCTTTTTGCGCTTTATGAAACAAAGTACCCTATATTTTGTGGATGTACAGCTACATTTCTCATGTAAGTTTGCGTAGTTTTAACACAAACATTTATTTTTCTTATTGCAACAGTACAGTTAATGAGCAACCTGTACTTGTGTGCTTGTTTGTTCTGTCTAAAATGTTTATTTTGGAATGAAGAGGTTAATATAAAAAATATTTTTTGTCCGATTCATCGATTAATCGAAAAAATAATCGTCCGATTCATCGATTTTTAAAATAATCGTTAGTTGCAGCCCTAATTGCAATAAATCTATAGTTTCAGCCTTGACAAAAAAAAAAAAAATATATATATATATATATCTATATAGATATATCTATATAGATATATCTATATATATCTATATATATCTATATATATATATATATATATATATATATGTTATCCAATATATATACTGTATATATATATGTTGGATAACATATATATATATATATATATATATATATGTTATCCAACTTTCAAAGCTTTAGAATGACTATTTACAGTAATTTAAGGAATAAATTACATCACATAGTTTGATTTGGCTTTTACAAGGTACTAAAATGATCTAAATGAAACATGAAGTGTTTAAAATGACGCTTAACAAATCCCACAATGTCTTACTTAAAAAGTAAAAGTCTTAACAGCAAAGGCCAATCTGTTTGTAAATACCGGGTCTCGGGTATTTGTATGGGTTGAAGTTTTGCATATTCAAATCTTACTTGAGAAGCTTGATGGTTTGTCCTCTGAAACATGGCAGTCCTGTGTCCAGCATGAGAGTCACCAGGGAAACCACTGCATCCATATAAGGACTGAAGGCAGAAAAATAAAACATGTGAAACAAAGCCAAGCTGAAAGGAGAGCAGAAGCTGAACCTACACTTCTCTCACCGCACAGCCAGATATCCTCTGACACACATCTCCATGAACCACTTAAAAGGGGTAGCCTCCATTTTGCCTCCCATGATCATCACCATCTCATCCGTCAGCTTGATGTCCGGCTCCCAGCCCAGGTTACCGCCTGGGGAGCTTTCAAACATGAAGCCGAAATCTGGAGAAAAACAATCTATGTTTTTAGGAGGAATCAGATGCAACAGCAACAAAGGTTCTCAGGATATCCTACCGATGTGGATCAGGTGGCCCTTGCTGTCCAGCATGATGTTGCCATTGTGTCTGTCTTTGATCTGCAGCAGGAACAGCAGGAGGCTGTAGGCGGCCATGCTGCGGATGAAGTTATAGCGAGCCTGAGGGAGCGGTAGGAGAGCAGGACGGGTGAGCAGAGCACCTCTGTCGTCACAGTTACTATTTATTAGTGATGCATCCAGCAACAGTGATGCGTGGAGCCTATAGAGCAAAACACTGTTTTGCTGCGCGTTTCCAGAAAGTCATGTGACCGATACCGATTGTTTTCTTACTGACTGACTCACTAAACTTGTGGTTAAAAACGTATTTGTCAACATGATGCATCTGCTTAAAAAATATCCCATCTTTTGCGGTTTATCATTAAAATGATCAAGAATTTGGAGCAGCCGGAAAGCACTAGGAACGTTTCAGCCGTTGTTTTATTTAAATTTTCTCGCTGTATCATCCTTTTCCTCTGTTATCACTCAACTTATCTGAAATAAAGCTAATTTTAAATTTACTCTTAGTTTATTTACTGTTTTAACTGTACTTATTGTTTTAAAAATATGATTTAAAATCCTAGCATCCTCATTCATCTTTTTCCCCAAAATGTTCACGTTATGATATATGTTTACATTATTTATTAACTCCATCTAAAAATATCAAAGATATTTTCAATTAATACAAATAATACAATATTACCTACAATAACTTGAATTATATCATTGTACTAGGTCATCAAACCAATTCAGTTTAGTCTGTTAAAATCAGCTGCCTGTAGTGTCTTTAAATGTCCAGCAGGTGTCAGTATTCTGTGAGACAGGATCAACGCAGGATTGATACAGTTTGGCAATGAAACGCTTCAAGATGCCTCATTAACCCATCAGTAGAATTTATTACCTTTTCTGTCATTTTAGCTTAAAGATTTCCCTCCAAAGTACAAATTCCTCTTCAAACTTCTGAACAAAGTTGAACTACAAACTCTGACTTCAATGGGTTTTTTTAAGGATTTTGAGTAAAATGCTGATTAAATAACAGAATGCGATGCAGACGGAGCAAGCTGAATTATTTGTGAAGCAAAGTTTGATGGAAAACATCTGAGGAAGCGTCTGGTTTAACTCCAGATGTTTCTCCAGGCAGAAGAGCAACAACTTGTAAAAGTTTTAGATCCACAGCTATAACGCCTGCCCGCGTAGCACAGTTAGCATCGGTACCATGTTGGTACAAAATACACTGAAATGTTTTGGTAATATTTTGGCCAAATGTTGTGAAAGATTAGCAAGGTGCTTCTCTTTTTTTTACTATTTTTCAAGGCTGTAAAAAATGAAATTGTCCAGAGAGCTGTTCTATGCGAAATTTCTTTTTGTTTTACACAAATAAATCTGTCTAAGTCTCTATGGAGCTAAATTGGGGCCAAATGTTTGTTAATTTTTTTCTTCTTCTTTTTTTTTTTTTAAATAAAACAAGGATTTTAGATTGGAAAGAGGAAAAAATAAAATTAAGTGTTTAAAACACCTTTGAAGATCTTTTTTCTTTTTCAATTCCACATTTTTTTTGTTTAAAAGTGCCGTCCCTTGGGTGTGGGGGCGGGACTTATAGATCACACGGGGTTGTAGAGTGATGACTGACAGCTTCGGTGCCTGAAGGAAACATTCCCATGAGATGCATTCAGGAACTGTGGGAACTAGAAATGTCTCATTCTTATTCAACTTGCTTTATTTTCATGTGAATAGTTTTGAAAAATAAAATTTTTTAAATGCTTTGAATATTACTTTTCAGTTTTACACACATTTCTTATGGAATACTTTTCAGTGTTAAACATATTTTTTTCCAAGTTGAAAAAAATGTTATTTAACTAAATTGCCCCAATTTTGCTCCAAAGTATCCATACAAAAATTACATTTTTTACATTGTTTAACCATTGATATAACAATCTAATAAAACTAACAAGCACTGTATTTCATTTGATCTGCGTAAAAACAGATAAATCTACTATAGAATTACTTTTAATGTTTAGTAGCAGATCTCTTCAGCATTGTCCTAACAATCAACATCGCTTTACAGTGGTCTGTATGAGCGCGTTTAATAGAGACAGGCTGATACATCTGCCGGTCGATATTTTTGCCGATATAAGCAATTTTTTTTCCTGGTATTGTTTCCAGATGTGTTGATGTGCTGTCATCTGTTGAATGAGTCATCAGCGCCTTTGGCAGAGATGCCTTGAGATCATATAAAGTGCATCTACTATCTATTTTTCTATCCAGGTTCGCTGCTCAAAAGTACGCTGATCAGTTGGACTGACGTCAGAATCAGCCTTAAAGAAACCTGTATCGTCAACCTCTAATGGTTAAGCTCAACCAGTCTCTCATGATTTTTCATTCGGTTATTAAGGTAAACTTTAAAAATGTAAAAGCTTAAAAATAAAAAACGAAAGAGAGAGTAGAGGCAAGATAATTAGAGCTTCAGACCTTCTGGAAGGCGAGGGTGGATTCATCGCCGTACTGGTTCCGGAAATAATCGTACATCCCAAAGTCAGTCTGACGACCCAGCTGGTCTCTGGATTTGCAGTCTGGGATGCACTCGATGACGCCGCACTGAGGAAAGAAGGATCAGTCAGATCAAACTCAGGGAAGCTTGTCCATCAGCAATGGGACCCAGTGAGTTGAAAGACGAAGCTTTTAAAGGAGAAGTCCAGTCATATTCAGAATTCCAACTTCTGAAAGTACTTTAAATATTAAATTATTACAAACTGTTGTTTTTAATTAAGAGTAATTTTCATTTGAATGTGCTTTACTGGAGGCATCCATGTTTGTCAAAGAACACTACTGCCACCTACTGGTTTGTGACTTCACGGTGCGATGGACTGAGTTAAAAAAACAGGAGTCACTTGATATTAATTAGAAAAATAGTTTTTTTTTTTTTTTACCCCAAAAATAGATGACAAAAGATAAACTGAGCTCATAAAAGAGGTCAAAGAAACAAAACTGAACTCAGGAAAAAATGCAAACAAACTGGCTGTACAAACAAACATAACTGACCTACAAAGAAATGACAGACAGGGGTTTATATACTGGCTGATCAGACCAATTTAGACACAATAGGGGTAACTAAACAGAATACAATTACAAACAAAACAAATAACAGTACAGCTAAGTTTGACTAAACTAAAGACTCACAAAATGAAAATCAAAAACCATTAAAGTCCAAATACCAATATTCACCTAAATGCAAAACTCATCTAAAGAAAGACACTACACATTCCCCCGCCAGCAAGGACCAGTGGTGCAGTCCAATCAGCATCCAAATTTGCTGAGCCCTGGCCCCCCATCTTTTGTCAACTTCAGAGTGCGGCCATGGATTTGGCCATCACATGCGGTATCGGCTGTTGATCAAGTCCCAGTGCTGTATCTGCTGTTTGTCACAATGCGCTATTATCCAAGTCATCTTGAAAACATTCTTCTTCCAAATATTGGCTACATATTACGTGTTTTTCTCTGGCCAGAAGTTCGATGGCAAATCCTCCCTCTTTGAGTTGGCAATCCAATGACGAACCCGTCCGTGGAGGATCAGGAATCAGAAAGGCGAAACTAACTCATTTCTTTTTCCACTTTTACCTGATGCATTCCAACATCCAGCTGCCATGCACGTGGGCATTGTCAGTTTCACTATAGCTCTGGTGAATTTCAATGGTGAAGTCCTCTGGAAATCTTCAATAATTGTTGTTGATTGCAGATGTGTCTAGTAGTTCCCATTGATTTTGCTTGTAAAGCGGGAAGAATGGCGCTAGGCTTACCGCTCCGTGATGTTACTGCCGGAAGATGTCAGGAGTGAGGCGTTACTATATTTGGGCAAAAATGGCCGCTCCCAGACTCAGTGATCTTAAAGAAAATGTTTTATTTTTATTTTTTTACTGATTAGCGCTAAATTCATTAAATCACCACAAACGTATTAGTTTTAGGTATGAATAATGATCCATTTATTATTCCTTGCTGACCAGACTTCTCCTTTAAGACAGATATCATTACTGATGAACTGAAAAAAAGATGGTTTTATGCATGGAAATACATTATATTTCATAAAAAAAAAAATTAAATACAGTTTAAACCCCTCTTTGCAAAAACACAACAAAAACAAGATGGTAATAAATATCAGTTAATTATATCGTCCCTGTTTTTCTCAGTGGACCAATTTGAAATGTAAAGATATCCCTATATTAACTCAAGATAGATGAATATCAGAATAATACAGAGCAGAATATTACAAAAAGACTAGTTACCCCCGGCGCCGTGGCGACCACTCGGTAGGGGAAGACGAACAGATCCAGACCCACCAGCTGGAAGATGTTCTTAAACAGCCCGATAATCTGCAGAGCAAGCATGTCCTGCAGGAAGAAGAGCATCATGGGAGGGTCACACTCTTCCACTAATTCACTGTGGATTCACTGAAAGAGAGAGAAATACCTGTCTGCAGTCATCTCCCACTTTAAAGATGGCCGCCTGCCAGCAAACCCTGCCAGATCCGTCTGGATTGTCCTCTCCGTCCTCCACGGAGTCTGACGGACAGCGCAGACCCTCCCTCTCCAGTTCGCTCACCCCACAGCGCTTCACCTTAAATTTGGCCAGATATGGCGCCTTGGCAGCACTACAAACACAAACCCAGATGAAAGACACAGAAGAACAGGTGGATAACGCTAACTCCTTAAACACCAGGACTGATTACCTCTGCATCGGGGTTCCAGACTTGTAGTCAATGTCCAGGACTATGGCTTCTGGGTTGCTGGGTAGATAACAGCCTGGAGGAGGAACAGGAAATAATCAACTACTTGACAACACGTCAGACGAACAATGATTCTTATTCCTTCAGCTTTTAATATTTAATACATCATAAACAGGCTTAAAAAGCTGCTGCTGAATTCACAATACCAACAATAGCACTGATAAATCTAATAGAACTGATAATAGACTTTCTTTTCACATTTGACATGAAGTAAATAAAATAAAAAATATCAAAACTAAATGTTCTTTAATGAAATACAATTCTTCAAAATCTGCTGAAAACATTTTTCTATAGAGTCACTATGCTATGCTTGCAATAACTGACACGAACCGACGTTTCAATCTTGTCTTGGTTAAAAAAGGTAAACAATACCTGTGAAAAAAGAAAAAGCAGGTTTGGATCTTCAAATATACAACAACGTTTAGAGAATGGACGGAAGCCGTTCTAACAGTTCAGCATACCACCCATCATTAATGCGCATGCGTGAATTTCAAGCTGTCCTTCCAGCATAACCCCCCAACTAAATTCATGTTTGTTTTTTTTACATATTATATTGTGTTTTAACCATTTGCATAAAAGTGAACGATAGCATAGCAACAGACTTCCGTATGATTTTTTTTTTTTTTATTGTTGTAAAATCATTTAGTCTTATTTTAAATCATTCAATATGGTGCTAGATAGAGTTTAGAGCTTCTATGTCAGAGGTCACGGATTAGCGGATCGCGGTCTGGATCCGGTCCCACCTGCTGGCTAATCTGGACCCAACCTGTTTTAAAACATTTAGAAATTACCGCATGTTGTCTGATAGCAGTGTCTAATTTCACTTGCGCCACTTCTCCTGTTAATACGGTAAAGCCCTCCCAGAGCGTCCGGCACCAGGCTACACCTGATACAGATAAGCCAATGAGCTGCTGTCAGTCTGGGTTGCTGCTGCTGCTACTTTTGGACACAGCAAGCAAACCTGTGGTAATTTTTTATATATTTTTATTTAAATATTCAATGTAGAACATGGATGCATAAACACAATTTTATTTCACTGTTAAATTCTGTATAAAGTAACAGATTATAATTAAAAATGTCTCCGGACCTTTAGTGGTTGTTGATTTTCTTTATTCGGACCCCCTTGATTTTTTAATTGGTTCCCCCTGCTCTATCATAACAGCAAACCACTCCATTAACCGTTTCATACTCCTTCATAAACACTGGTAAACTGTTTCGAAAAGTACTCTGAAATGACAGAGAGCTATAAAGCAATTTTCTTCTAGTATGCTATTCTAAGCAGGTATGCTAAACCAGCAGAACGATTGATCTGCAAACCCCTAATTCTAAAAGTTGCAGCCAAAATAATCCTTTAAAAGCAGAGAGATTGTAGCCAACAGCTGCATACCTGGCTGCACTTTGATGTCCGACAATGCTTTGAGACAAGCCCGTTTTCTCTCATCTCCCTTTGGAACCGGTCTGAGAATAGAAACAGCAAAACAGAGCAGACTTAGCTCCATCACCACATACATGCAGAGCAGACATGCAGAGCAGCACTCACTTGATGATGGCAGACACGTTGGTGATCTTGTTAAAGAAGTCAAACTCTCTTTGGTAGAAATCTTTGGCCGGGCCGGACAGCGACCCCATTATCTCCTCCACCATCTGCTCCAGCAGCTCCCCGATGTCGGCTGCATGGACAGATGAGTCAGCGTCCATTAAAGGGGAAAATACACCAAACGCTTTCCAGTGCAGAATGGTCTAAATTCCTCCTGCTCTACTTTGTGTTTTTTCTTCAAAATTATATACAAAAGATAAAAGTTGTTCATTCTTTTGCACTCAATCAAAAGTTCTTCAGATGATCAAGACATGGACTTTTATGGGATTGAAATATGGGACATATATTACAGGTCATTTCATAACTTGCTGAAGTGACTAGACGTCCAGATTTGTGTGACACTTTCTTGTATGTTTGACTTGTTTTCCAGCTTTTTTTTAATTGTCATTACATTGTCACACAGAGCAACAAAATGAACTCTGCATTTAACCCCCCTTGGGGAGCAGTGGGCTGCACTGTGCGGCACCCGGGGAGCAGTGTGGGATTAAGGCCCTTTGCTCAGGGACCAAGAGTGGCCGTCTGTGGGAGTGGGGCTCAAACTCAAAACCTCTGGATTCCACGCACAATGCCCTCACCACTAGGTCGTGGTCATCTTGGAAACTGCTTTCTTCACAGATTCAGAGGTGTTATTAGTTAAATAAGTATAAAAATAGATGTAAAAAAACCCAAAATATTAAAAAAAATCTATTAATATTTTTGGGGGTTTTTTGAGTTAATATTTCACATTTCTAGAAATCTAGAACTATTAGCAAAAATATCCAAACAACACTTGTATTTGGTTCTTGCTAAATGAATGCTAAATGCTATGTTATGTTACTAAATTAATACTGAATCCAGATGCAGAGTATCGATACTAGTGACACTTAAACCTGAACTGGTAAAGGATTTAAATCCAAAATGTGATGGAAATTTTGGTTAGAAAAATATAATGAAGCCACAATAAAGACAATAAATAAAGCCTCTTACCCACTGAACATATCAGGTAAACATGGGTTGATCGGCTGACTTATACTCAGAAACCAGGTCGTCTGCGTGTGCTCGCAGTTAAAGCAGATATGCCCCGCCCCCTCCACAGACACTCTGCTGCACCTCTCCAAAAATGTAGGTGACCGCAGACAGAAGGCCTCTGATTGGTCAAATCTACATCCCACTCTACACTATCCGTATTTCCTGTTTGGTATCTTACCAGCTTGTTTTGTTTGTATGACCGCCATTGTGGAAAACGGCTCGTGAAGATGAACTAGCTAGAAGAGCGAGGTGCGCGAGAATGCTGGGACCCTTTTTCCACCTGGATCCGCGCTCTTTTTCGCCCTCATGACCCTCCGTTGTCGCACAAACTGGCCCCCACTTCCTCACCGCCTTGGGCCGTATCTAGACCCACAGCTAGTTCCTGATTGTCGTCTTGCGTTGTGGCGTGGAGTCACATAGCGCAGACCACGCTTCAATATTGGGCATAAATTAAAACTCAACTCCATTTCACTTATTTATATATCAAAATACCATGCTGATAAAATTCCAGTCCACGTTTTCAACACAACCTTAATGCTAACACACAGGGACATGCCAGGTTAAATCCAGTCCGTATTTTAGCACCAGCCCACCTATTCACTGTGCTGACTGAGCAGAGCTGGACATGAACCAGATATTGAAAAAAAGACAGGGTTTTCCTAGCAATATTACAAGGTATGCCATTGGAATTTTATTTTATCTTTTCTGGACTAAGATAATTCGATTTGTAAATTATTGAAAATTTGAAGCAAAATACTTGAGTGAATATGAATAAACTATACAACAGCTTGCCTAAATTATCAGTGTGGAGAGAATGTAGGATCAGATCAAATGGTTTGTTTTTACTACATCTAGGGCGTTCTTTTTTTTTTTCAATCAAGCTTTAATCCTTGTTTCCTCTAAGTTAACCTCCTGACTTAATCCCAGTTTAAGTTCATGTTTTGCTCACAAGTAAAATAATTATTGCTCAGTCTAGTTGAATGATCTCTCGTTGGATTTTAGGACTAATTAAACCAACACAAATCTCTAAAGCTTTCAGATTTGCCTCAAAAACCCATAGGAGATCCACAAAGAAAAGAGCCGTTGCATTTTATTTTTCAAAAGATCAGCCACCCAAGAAAAGACCAACCGCATATAGAGAGGATGTGCTGAACAGCTCAGTTATTCAGGATTGATAGAGGAGAAACCAGAGGGACGTATTTAGGTCCATTAAATATGTTTCTAAACTTAAGTTCCATCACATCTACCAAAATAAAACATCCACAGAAATGCTGCCTTGTGTCATGGTGACTTTTTATACAATCTACAGCCTCTTAGAAGGTCTGAATTGTCAATTGTAAAAATTTAATAAGATAATGAGTTACGATTTTTTATTCTTAGCCTATTACCAAATATTGGTACACAGTGTAGTTTGCACGGGATTTGATTGCAATGGTTCCTGTATTAGTGCCAGTAATCCAGTAATAACTCATTTGTTTCCCATTGTTTATTTTACTCAAGCTGCATAGAATTATTAATAAACACAGTTGTGAAATTCTTATTTTACAGTAGATGCAAGTATTTTAGTAGGGCTCATGCCTTTTACCATAGTTCAATTCTCTGAAAATCACCAGAATATAGAACATAATGTATATTGTGTGAAAATGTTCCACATAACTACGGATCACTTATTTTTATTTGTCATTTTGGCACTTAGTTTCAGTTACCGTAATTTTCGGACTATAAGCCGCAACTTTTTCCCCATTTTTCGACCTTGCGGCTTATATAACAATGCGGCTTATCTATGGACTTTTACGGCTAACGGCCACTAGGGTAATACCTAAATCGATGGATTTTACCATCAAGCATGTTGACGTCACATTTGCTTCAACACACAAGTACGGTAGCCGCGTGCGGGGGAATGCGGAAGTCCTCCGGAAGCAGACTACTACCGTGAGTGGTACGAGACAGAACGACAGCGAGAAAGACGGATATTAAACATAAAAAACCTATAGTCCGGTGCGGCTAATAGTCCGAAAATTACTGTAAATCGTCTGAAAGCATCCAACCTATACTGTAGCTGCACCTGTCCTCAGAGTCTTGTCCCCTGTGTCTTGTCTACAAACACCCTTCACTCAGGCATTGTGTGGCCTTGCAGGTGAAACATACTGAGTAAAAAACCTTTTTCAGTGAGTAAATAGCATAAATCCATATATTAATTTTTCAATTACATGAGCCAGAGGGAAAAGGGAATGAGTGAGTCAGTGAAAGGTGATTCTCAGAGAGCTTATTCTGAGGTTTGCCGAAGTCATTTCTAAGTTTGACATGAGAGGAACGCAAAGTAAGGAAACACCAAAGAAACACACAGCTGAGACAGCTGCATTTGTCCCTCATATACGTCCTAGTTGTCCCACATTTGTTTTTGGATCTGGTCACACTAAAACGTACCAATATTCCAGTGATTAAATGATTTATGCATGTAGAAAAAGTTCCTGTCTGCTTAGAAACCTGCTGCCTCTTGGCGTACTTTCTAATCTACATTTCTCTTTTCATAAATAAAGTAAGCCGTGCCGTTCCTGTAAACATGGCTTTGTTTACAGAAGCGGGACCTCATCAGTTAACATTGAGACTCACGGTCTTTCTGGTGTCCCTCCTCATCCATGAAGATGTTGGTCTTCATGTTCCAGATGAACTGATGGGCGAGGAGCTGAGACTTCTGTGCCGCCCACAGGATGTACTCCCTCACATAACCCATCTGAATCGAAGGAAGGTTTTATTCAGCCGATCTATGACTTAATGCTTGAGGAGAAAGTAGTTCAAGTTGGTCCTTACCTTATCGTAACGAAGCGCCTGAACGATCTGCGGAATGTAGAACAAGATGGCATCCTGTGAACATAAAGAAAAATGTTTGTGCTATCAAAGAAAAAAAGAACATTTCTCCAATTTGCTGGATTTAAGAATCACAGATGTGTGACCCACTGGAGGAAAAGAGCGCAGCACTTTGACTCCATATTGCGCAGTGAGAGGATGAGGAGGGTACATGCTGCTGAAGTAGGACAGCCCGGTGGGCGGGTCGGCTGGAGCCCAACACAAGATGTGACTCAGCTCAGGAGAATCGGCATCGATAGTGTGCCATGTCACCAAGAACTGATGACCAAAAGAAAACATCCGCATTACGCCCCAGAGATCGCTTAACTCTAACTTCTCCAGATCCAGTCTAAAGGATAGTTTGTACCTTAACAGCTTCAGGAACGTCACTGACTGCTCCAGGGTCCAGCCTCACCAGTCTGGTCACCTCGGCAACTATGGCATCATTTTTAAACCTGGACACAGAGGAGGAGGAGAGTCACATGGGAGTGTGTGAAATACTTCAGATTGGAGAAGTAACTCTGCTGACCACAGGGGGGCAGCAGATAAAACTTTCTAATGTCAAATCAAATAATTCAGTCCAAGTCTTTGTTTCACAGTTTTTCTATTATTGCCTCCTTTATTTATTTATTTATTTTTATAAATAAATATGTTCCTCTTGATTTATGCATGTAAATAGCTTTATTATACAGAGGAATCCACTTATAGTGGTCACGGATATAGTAATAAACCGCTTATAGTGTTCAAAAGGCCTGGGACAGGAACATTTCTAAACAAATGCTGTTTAAATAATTGTGTATAGCAATCAAGAAACCTGCTTATAGTGTTCAATTTTTGCCATTTTATGAATGTAAACATGCAAAAATAATTAATAAGTGGATTGAAAGTGATGACAGCACTCCATGTGTCAGAGCGCTTTGGTGCGGCTACCAGTGTACCGGTAGCTACCAGAGGAGGAGGATGAAGAAGAGGCGACTGTGTCTCTTCCAGAGCTGAGATGAGGAATGCAGTTTGCATTTTAAAGACTGGTCTCCTGCATGTTGGTTTCAAAAACTTTAATATCGTTTTGAAAAAGAAGTGAACTCGCTGTTGGACAACACTCTGATCCAGGGAACCATGGATAAATATATGAAGTGATTTCTTAATGCGGCGCAGATCTACAACACAAAACAGATGTAGGCTAGCTTTTATTCTCTGTAGCCTATGCAGTTACCTCCTATGTTGTTGTTCTATGAAATCGTTTTTTTTTCAAACTTCAGACTTGTTTAAAAAATGCACCAGCGGCACCAGGCTATCAGAGTTATGTCTGCGCACAGTGCAGTATACTGTAATTAAACTTGCATGGTACTGTAATACCCATTAACACCCTTGTTTATAGATGCTGGAGATCGGCCTGTTTTCCAGTGTAGTCCTGTTTCTCTGACTGAGACTAGCTGGATTTGCTCTCTTCGTCCTCTGGCATGGGAGCTGGGCCACATCTCGTCTGCCTGGCTGTGTGTTTCCTGGACGGGGCCGCCTTTTACAGTTGCTTTTTGTATCTCTGCTTCTGTCTCCTTGAACCCCAGTCGGCCTCAGCAGATGGCCGCTCACACTGAGCCTGGTTCTGCTGGAGGTTTCTTCCTGTTAAAAGGGAGTTTTTCCTCTCCACCGTCGCTACAAGCATGCTTAGTGTGAGGGATTGCTGAAGAGTCAATGAGTCGATGCAATCAACTGGTTTTCCTTAGATAGAAAACTTTGAATCAATCTGACTGTATGATTTGGTGAACTGTAAAGTGCCTTGAGATGACATGTGTTGTGAATTGGCGCTATAGAAATAAACTGAATTGAATTGAATTAACAAAATTCTGTAAATGCGGAAGCTATCCATTTCATTTCATTTTTCTCATTGAAAAACCACACAAATGGCATTTAGATGATATTCTGCATAAAAAAATAAGTGAAATAACGGTAAATTCGGTTATAGAAATCAACCGCTTATAGTGTTTAAATTGGCTATGGGCCGATGTGATCACCATAAGAGGATTCCACTGTAATTTATGCAGGTAGCATTTTATGGACACTCCCATGGGAAAGTAGAACAGAAAAGGAAAACAGGAAAAAGGAGAAAATATGAAAGAAAGAGGAGATAAAAGGAAGACAATGATAAAACGTCTTCTGTCTGCTTCATCACCCCCAAAGAGCGATGTAAAACCACCTTTATTTATCTTTTTGATTAACTTTAATATGTTTACAAAGACAAACGCACCAAAGCCCTAAAGTCTTTGTTCACAGATTCCTACAATAAATTCACCTCACAACTTATATCTAGCTCAGAAAGTGCAAATTAAAATTCCCCTGTGAGTTCTGAAGCATCTAACTTTGGATAAACCATTATTGGCCCATTAAAAACTTATTTTTTTAAAATCATGCTCTTTCTTCCGATCCCAGCTGTTATAAAAAGCTTTAATCAAAAAAGGAAAAAACTTTTAAAAAACTGATGCAAGCCCTATTTTTTTTTAACCAGGGTGCAGCGAACGATCGCACGAGTAATTGTGAACCAAACCTTTATCCCTGCAAAGATCAGCTAAGTTAAAACTAAATCTATCAGTTCACACATCCCATAATGTCCCAGGATGGCTCCCTTTAACCTCTCCTCTGTTACTTAAAGGCTGCACACTCGTGTTGAGCAGGAGTTCAACAGTCAGACATGATCACTACAGATAAAACATCCTCAACAGAAGAAGGAAATCCTCACACATGTGGATTCTAAACCTTTACTGCACAAAAGGTTCGTCTTTGCTCCTATGTGAAAAGTTTCATAAATTTCTTGACTTTTCAAAGTTTTCAGTCATTTAAAGCTACTTTAGAAAAAATAAAATGCAAAGGTTTACAATTAGTCTACCACAAAGACTTCAGAGTTTAAAGGCAGGGGAACAAAAAAGGAAAACAACACGGGAAAGACAGGTCCATTATAGAAATAAACTTAATTGAGTTGGTTGAGGGTGGAGTCTGGATTTCCGCATAAAAAAAAGCTATAATAAAAAATAAAAAGCTACCGTATTTTCACGACTATAAGGCGTATATAAACGTCTTTTTTTCCCCTCAAAATGTGCGGCGCGCCCTTTGGTGCGGTGCGCCCTATGTGTGTTGTTACTGCGGACTTTAGAGACCACCTCATTGAGGAGATGATGAAAGAGTGGCTGAGGGAGGTGAATGTAAGGAGACCAGGTGGTGTTTTCCACTCATCACCATTGCTGTTAATCTGTGACTCCATGCGTGCCCATCTCACAGCTGATGTGAAAAACATGGTGAAACAAATGAACGCTGTGCTTATTGCGGGAGATCTGACAAAGGAACTTCAACCGCTTGACATCGGTGTGACCCGGACGCAGCAGGCGCAGCAGGCGCAGCGAGTTTACATGTAAAGTCAATGGTTGACGCGCGTATAGGCGCAGAAAAAGGTCCCGCAGCGCGTTTTGAGCAGCAGGCGCAGCGCGTCGGGAGCGTTTAAGCATCTGACGCGCCGCCAACGCGCTGCTGCTGCTCCAGATGGAAAACTTTAAGGTGTGCTGCTGGAAGCGCCGTATCAACCAATCAGAGAAGCTGATCTGGGAGCTGACAGCGAGACAGACACATCGCTGATGATGCACATATACACAGCGCTGTGATCGCTCCTCTGAAACAGTTTATTGACGCCTAAATTAACTTAACCTGCCGACAGAATATGTTCGCTTTTATTATCCTGTTTTCAGGTGGATTTTTCCACTTAAAAACTTATTAAAACTACTTTATTCCTACTGATCACAGCAAATATAGCTGCAAGGTGTATTTAATACAAAGTATTAATCAAACCTGGGAGCCGGCCGTGAGACAGACACATCGCTCTGATGACATATGATATTAAGGCAAATGAAAAGGGCTGGATGGATGAGGAGATGATGAAAGCGTGGCTGAGGGAGGTGTATGTGAGGAGACCAGGTGGTTTTTTCCACGCATCACCATCGCAGTTAATCTGTGACTCCATGCTTGCCCATCTCACAGTTGATGAGAAAAACATGGTGAATCAAATGAACGCTGTGCTCGCCGTTATCCCGGTCTGACAAAGGAACTTCCACCGCTCGACATCGGTGTGAAGCGGCCGTTCAATGTAAGGCTGCGAGCGGCGTGGGAGCGATGGATGACCGACGGAGACCACAGTTTCAGGATAAGTGGAAGGCAGCGCCGGGCAAGTTATGCCACCGTTTGCGGATGGATTGTAGATGCTTGGACTAACGTGTCTGCTGGCTCTGTTCTTCAAGCTTTTGCAAAAGCCGGCTTCATTTCCGAGGAGCCGCCCGGCACGGAAAGTGACTCTGACAGCGAAGAAGGGGAAATTGGCATGTCTGATTTAGCGCAGCTGTTTTATTCAGAAACAGAGGATAATGACTTTGATGGGTTTGATTAATACTTTGTTATAAATACATGAATAAAGCACAATCATACTCAGTTTTGCTCCCGCTCTATTTTTCTACCTGAAAACTTAATTCAACAGCAGCCTCTGGGCCGAGTCTCCTCCTCTTCACCGCGGTGGCTGGCAGGTGTTTTTTCATCTAAATAATCTAAACTGCAGGCAGCAGGATACCGGTAATAAAAGCGAACATATTCCATCGGCAGGTTTCAGGATTTTAAGTTAATTTAGGAGTGATCACAGCGCTCTGTCATCTGCGATGTGTCTGTCTCATGGCCAGCTCCCAGGTTTGATTAATACTTTTGTAATAAATACATGAATAAAGCACAATCATACTCAGTTTTGCCCCCGCTGTATTTTTAAATACGCAGTAGAGGTATTTAAAGGTAGTAGAGGACATTTACCTGTATATAAAAAATGCGCCCTATAGTCCGGTGCGCCTTATGTGTGTGTTAAATACAGAAATGGGACACACAACTGAGACTGCGCCTTTTAGTGCGGTGCGCCTTATGGTCGTGCAAATACGGTAAGTTAATCTCCAAGCTGCCTTTAAATGAGATAAAAGATCATCGCCACATGGAAGGCAGGGGTGGTGATTTGTTCCCATTTGCAGCCCAACTTCTGAGAAGTAAATGAATCAATAAAACCAACCTGTCCAGTATTTAATAAAACATTAACTAAAGTAGGCCATTAGGAACAGAAAAAACATCTATCAGACACCAAGGAAAATGTTATCCCTCACTTCACTCTCAGATCCACGTCTAACAGATCAAGGAATAAACAGATTTCCTTCCTTTTAGGTAAAATACTAAAGCTTTGTCTGCTTTTCTAAATCTCAGCTCATCTGACTGAGAACAAAAAGGCCACCTTGTAGGGAGTTGCATAGCCAGGTAAGGTGCGATGCTCCAGGCCAGGTTGACGTTGTCCTTCCACTGCTTCTCTGTCAGACTGATGTACTTGGACCTCCAGTTGGCGATGCTGGTCTCCACTGACTGCTCGGTGGCAATGGCCAGCTCCTGCGTGGACAGCGGGTTGTACCACGTTGTCAGGCGCTCAATCTCGCTGGCCTGTTGAGAGAGAAGAAGAACGGAGCAAATGTAAAAGCCTTCTGAGCAAAGAGGGTCAACTAGGTGGTCTAAACTCACCAACAACGCCAGCAGCAGAGTGCGCCGCTTCATGTAGTACTTGTGGAGCTGCGTTCCTCTGTTGCTCTTCTTAGACGTGCCTTTAAAGAAGAGGAAGTGCAGAGGTTAAACCTCCAAACACAGTTTTAGGTTGTTTCTTTGGTCCAATCACTGCTTTATTATGCTTTTTAGATTATTAATAACTAACTAAAGAGTTTTAACACCCAGAACGAAGGGTGTGACTTTGTAATGAAAGTTGGTGGGGACGCTTTAAGGGTGGTGACTGATAGACCTACAGTTACTCGACCCAAATGCTTTCATTAGGTCTTAGTATTTTCCAAAAATGAGCTGAAACATGTAGTTATTGAATGCTTTCACCAGAGAACCACAATATACTGATGAGCTATATTTATAGGTAGTTAAAGAGATGCATTTTAGTGGATTAAAAAAAAAAAAAAATATATATATATATATATATATATATATATGTAGGTATAGTAGTCAAAAACATTAATGTAAAAAACTTATGAATAATGATGCGAAATATCGATATATTACACTGAAATCTGCTTCCTCGTTGGTGAATAACCAATAGTTTGGATCCAATCATTTAAATAAATGGTGTTAGTTATTTTTATATATATATATATATATATATATATATATATATATATATATATATATATATATATATATATATATATATATATATATATATATATATATATATATATAAGAATTGTGCTATAATTTCTAGTCACCAATCTGTTGCTGCTCTATTTTCATTTGACGAACCGGAATTTGTCGATGTTCTTTCTCCTGTTTGGTGCGATTGCAATTGCGGATCTTGACCTGGCCGGACCGGAGCAAAAAATAGCTCGGCTCCGTAATTTGTCGGTGATGGACGGAGAAGACGTACGTGGACGGAGACGTGCGGAGGAGTAGCGGTGGATGTGGAACAGCTCTCATTGATTTCCATGAAAGACAAGCGCTCCGCACGACGTACGTCAGCGGGGCGGAGCGGAGCGCTGACGGAGTATGTGGAATCTGGGGGTTATGCATCCCTAGAATCTACAATTTCAGTTCCATACATCAGTTTTATTTATTTATGAACCTCTTTACTAATGTTGATGCCAGAAACAAAATTTCAAGATATGTAGAAGCTCTGCAGTCTGATTCTCTCTGCACAATAAGAAAACATGTATTAGTTTTAACCTGTAACTGGGAGTCATGGTCTTCTGACAAGCCCAGCTTTTTTAGTAAGGAAGAACATTTAAACTATGTTTTCTCAAGCTTCTTGCATTATAATACTACATTGTATAAACTTATTTGTTGACATTTTTAGCTGATAAAGCTCTGTTTGTCTAAGGAACTGATAGTTTGGTGGCATCGCTAATTTTTATAACCATCGGAGCCTATCCACGAGCCTCCTAACTTTTACTTTAACATACATCGAAGTAGCTCCCCTTTACTCCTGCTGTGCGTCTCTCCTCCAGCCACGTAGCTACTCTCTATGCAGTGAAAAGCGACCGCAAATTAGCGGTCTCAAAGCAACAGATCCAATGATGTTACACCGAGAGGCGGGACACCGGAGCAGCGTGAGAGAGAAATAAAAAACACGGACTCAAAACTCTCTGAACACAGACAGCTGCACCCAACCTCTGTTACCTGTGGCTAAAGTAAATAAGCGCAAAGGGGGGAAAAAAGCGTAAATTATTAGTGTGGACTGTCCCCATCAGGCCAAAGTTGGTAGTTCTCAGAAATATGTTCTGGTTTCAAGCTAACACATCTGGTGCATAAAGACCTGATTATTGATCATTTCCAAGCAGGATGTTTTAAATTTTACTGTGCAGTGAAATATAAAATCACTAAACGCATTAAATACAGTGAGAAAGTAAATTTACAACAGAGAACGTAAGATCAGCCTTTGCTGGACTCTCCATTTAAACTGAATACCACCTTAATAAAAGCGTCTAGAGAATCGACAAGACTGAAGCTTTTCAGTCCTTGAGGACCGTCCGGAGTGGCCCTGTGGCCGTTTGGATTAGTGCTGCGCCGATGCCGATACCATCTGTTTGAGACTGATGTGTGTGTATATATGAAAAACTGCAGACTACTTGGATGTAAAATTATTGCCATCATGGCTTTGTCAAGCTGCTGCCTACCTTTGTGAAGCAGGAAAAAGACGAACACAAAGTGAATCCAGAAGAACTTTTTATTGCCTACCTGGAATGGGTAACAATAGTTGAATTTTGGCTCTCAAAATGGTATCTGTGCCCTATTTGTTGGTACTCACCAATACCACCATTTTAGTGCTGGATTGGGGCCCTGCCCGATACTGGTATCGGTGCAACAATAGTTTGAATACAAGGTTTCTGGGCCGTTATAGGTGGCACCCCATAGACCTAGATTTTACTATTTACATACACAAATAAAGTGGATTGTTCGATGAGTCAAACTTTAACAATACCAGCAGTCAAGTCTTGATGTCTTAAAGTAGAGCTCTGTTACGGATCTAGCCATGAGTCGATCCATGATTTTTTTTTTGTATTAATATTTTTATTAGGAGTAAGAGAGACATTACAGACAAAATTTAAACTGTAAACAACATGGTATGCCATATCGAACATACATATATATGGATAGTAACGTAATGAAAGGCATATAATTTAGCTCCTGTGGGTTTTTTTTTTCCTTACAAAACTGAACAGAGTACAATGTATATATAAAAAAAAAGATAAATAAATAAATAAAATAAAAATAAATAAAGAAACAAAATAAAAATGGAGGACCCCCCATTCCAAATGAATGGACCCATTTATCAGTGTCAATTTGCATGTTTTCAAAACAAAAACAAGGTTTTGTTAGGCTACTGTATAAAACCTCCAATTCAACACTATTCCTGATATTTTGAATTGAAAAAGCTTCCTGGATGGGAAGCGAAACTTCTTAAAACTTGGGAACAAAGTCCTGTGGACTGCTTTTTAACCTTTTTTGGACATTTCCAGGCCTCGTCTGCTTCAGTTCATGTGTTTTGTTTAATGATAGTCGGGTCTCAGCCTCCGTTAGCCTCCTGGGTCTGAGCCCTGAACGCCTCGTGCTGAGCATTTCAGGCAGCTGTAGTTCTGGACAATGATAGCACCGGAGGAAAATCGGTTCCTGGCAGTTTCACTATACTATTTCAACAAATGATTTTTTTCAGCTCTCTGTTCATGATCCAAAGACTGAAAACCAATTTGCCCCAGACTATAAAAACGTTAGGTTCCCATATTCTACTCTTTTAAGCCTTTTAAAGTCACCTACAGGAAAATTACACATTTAACCTCCCGAGAGTATCATTTGTTTTCAATTTGAGCGGTTTTCCTCCAAAGCTGAAGAAAAACAAAAACACTTCAGTTCAATTCCATTTATTTATATGTTTTAAACAGACGATTAAATAGGCAGCTGCCTACACAGAGAAGCCGCCTCTTCCGTCTGGGTAGGGCCCTTTTTTACATTGTGGATATATCACACCACTTTCTGAAGACTGAACAAAGTCTCAGACTTCTTTTGGCCAAAAAGAAAATCATCTTCATGACATAGAATTGAGCTAAAAAGGAGAGTTGCTTGATTGTGCAGATTAGCTGCTTAAAAGAGCCTTTTTCTCTAACATGCTGCGCCTCACATCGCCCTTCTCTGGGCGCAGCGAGGGACCCATCTCATAGATGCACAAATCAAGTGAAATACCATGACATTGATAAAGAAACAGAATTTAAACAGTTAAAAGCTCAAAGAAGTTGATTTTCTCACAATCTCAGCCCTTATGATCAGGTGCTCCAGTTAGTGGCTGAATCCACCCATTGATCGTGGATAATTGTCAGAGTCACGTGAAAAGACAGAATCTGTTCCCTCTGCTGTCCTCCTGTAAGATAACATCCTACCTGACTTCTTAGAGGTGGTGGACATCCCACTGGACAGCGGATACGTGTTGATCCACCCCTGTCCACTCTGCTGGGAGCGTGAGCTGGAGTCCACGTTGCTCCTCATGTCAGCGGCATTCATCACTGACAGGCTGTTTAAAGATGGGTCCTGATTATCTGTTCACAGATGGACAAAATCAGGAACGAACAAAGCAAAAACAGCACTAGTCCAATCTGTGAAACCAGTAAATATGAAAACCTCCAGAAAGAATTCACATTTTAATGTATTCTAGGCTTTTAAAGAAAAAAGAAAACATCCTAAAGGTGCTTAGTCATGTTATGTATCTATACAAACAAATGGGACTGGGAATTAAACCACGATAAATAATGTCAGGCCTGATAGTGTTTAGATTCTCCTTTTTGAGCCTAAATTGAATTCCAGCACTGGGTGCTGTGGGTGGATAGAAACAGAGGTGTCGCCATCTGCTAGTAGAACCACAGAACTATCAGAAAGCCGGATGGAGA
This sequence comes from Cyprinodon tularosa, assembly GCF_016077235.1. NCBI lineage: Eukaryota > Metazoa > Chordata > Actinopteri > Cyprinodontiformes > Cyprinodontidae > Cyprinodon > Cyprinodon tularosa. Next base: position 210,906 of record NW_024039604.1, read on the forward strand.
CTATTAAAGCCGGGCATACAGTGTACAATTTTTTGCCCTTTTCAGGCCGACTTTCCAGTGGTGCGAGAATTCTTCGATAGGGCCGACTTCCAGTTTGACCGTGCGTAGTGCATCTTGTAATGTGCAGGAGGTAATGAGGGGCGACCAGCCTCTCATGACCATCTCCCGATCAGGAATCGTGAGGTCAGGAGAAAATCAAACATGTTTGAAATTTAGTCGGCCGTCATGGGCAAATCACTCAGTGGGCAAACAAGGATTCTTCTTCTTCTTCTTCCTCCTCTGAGATGAAAACGCAGAAGAATGGCGGGGGTGCGAGTGAAATGGAGTTCTTTCCGTAAAATTGACAGACCGTAGTAGCCACGTTTGCTCAGTCATGTCTTTGTCCAAATACGTCGTCACCTTTTCTTTTTAGGGCTTTCAGCCACAAAATTGCACAAATTTCCAAGGCAGCGCGTTTCTCTCTAGTGAGCTTCATATTCCTCTTCTACTGGTTTGGCTTCCGGGTAGATGTGTCAGAGTAGCGCCATCTCACTGCGGTGCTGAGTCCGACGTGGGTTTTAGACATGCTGTAAACTCACAGTGTCCGATGAAACCCTGCAGTTTCTTCTGACAGCGTAAGCTGTAGCTGCGTGCAACGATTGAATAGAGCCTAACCGTCCTGCAATGACTTGCTGAAAAGCTACAGCTCCACGTCGTTGAAGACAAGAGAAAAATTGAAATTAACTGATCTACAGCAACTCTATGTTCCAATCAATCCTCCGTAGAGCCTCATATCAGAAAACCAAGGAGAAAGACAATTCCTGACACAGCATAAAGGAAGGAAATATTTTAATTAAGCAAATTAATTTAAGTTATAGACTAAATCATTTTCACTAGGACGAATACAAATCAAACGTATCGTTGGTGAGCCTTCAATTCCATCTGATACTGTAGTGTCTCGTAAATTTGAGCATCTCTGACAGAAAATGACTTCCGTTGCCACATTTAATTAAATTCTGTTTTCTCATTTTTTTTTTTTTTTGGGGGGGGGGGGGGGGGGGGGGGGGGGGGGGGGGTCTTACACCACTAGTGCCTTTTTTTCTGAGAGTAGGGTGACAGGAAAGGGGGTATGAGAGAGTGGCAGAGACATGCGGCAAAAGACCACAAGGCGGATATGAACCCGGGTCAGCCACGTCGAAGACTCTGTACATGGGTCATGTGCGCTAGCAACTCAAAACCTAGAGACTAAGGTTAGCATTGCTATCAATAGCATCACTATTAATAAGGACGTTTGATCACACATCCATCAAATTAGAGACATCTGAGCGCCTCGGTAGCTTTAGCTTCCTCTGCAGCAAACACCAATGTTCAGGCCGTTTTCCCAGCTCTGCTAATCATTATACCTCCTGCAATCAAATATATTTTTCTTTTTTTCCCCCATACTGAAATTTAGACTTTTCTTCATTATTTCCACACTTCGCTAGGAGGTACTAACTGGCTTAGCCACCATAGGCTACTGTACTTTCTTGTTTACCCCATGTGCACATGTACAGTATCTTACCTTCTTTGCTATTGTAAATATAAACAAAAGGGCTTTATTTACAAACAAACTGAGCAAAAATAAAGAGTAAAACAGAAAATTAAATAAATAATACAACAGCAGGATATGGTAATCTTAAAGGCCAATTTATGCTTTCGACGCATAGCCTCTGCAACCGTCAAATCTGTCTTTGTGCTCAATGGGGTGCCACCTATAATGGCCTCAAAAAAATCCTGACTACGTGTCGGACGGTCGTAAACCAGCGCAGACCTCAAGAGGAAGTGCTCAGACAAAAAGCAGCTGTGATTGGTCCTTGGTATGCCTCTCTGGCTGTCTGTGTGGTCGTCCTTGTCAATTCGGTGCTGGGGCGCGCCATTTTTAAAACCAAGGAACAACAATGGATGACCACGACGAAAGGTTGATCGGTCTTTTTGCCAACTCCATTAACAGAACCTGTTCCTCTTCAATGTCTAGCAACTCTAGATCCATCTCTGTGACCGTGATATCTTGCAGATGCACCATTGTTGTTTTGGAATATAAACACTCCTGTCAGCGCTGGCGAAGTTCTCGCGAGTTCTGAAATTAGGCTCCCCCTTGTGCTTTGGCGGGAAACTGCTGTGCGTCCGTAGAAATTCCAGACCGACGGTGCAGAAGCATACCAGCAAAACCGGTTCGCAACCAGACCCAACATTTGATGTGTGCGGTTGCAGAAGTATAATCTGCTCTTTACTGGGATATAAAGTACAAAAATATAAATAACATGATTATGCACCTTTAAGGTTTATAGTTTTAACGTGTTTAGTATTATCTAAAACTTTTTAATAATAATAATAAAAGTAAAAGAGCATGGTTGATGATGAGGATTTGTTTGGGAAGAGAGATGAATTTTTTGCTTCAGTCTTCTTCATGCATTTAGAAAATGGGGGACTGGGCCATAAATGGAGGTAGAAGTCGCCTTAATCCACTGATACTCGGTCAGACGTGGTGGAAATCTGATCCAGGTTCTGGGATTAGAGCTCTAATCTACCTGAAGCTGTTGATGTAGATGAGAATGAAGGCATGTCTTTTTCTGGATCATCAGGAATGAAGACAGGAGTTGTTTTTTTTTATCTTTTGAGGATTTGGTTTCTTGTTTTGAGACCACACTGATCAGGTGGAGGATGGGGCAGACGGTTTGGGCTGATGGACAGTCATGCATCATGACGCTGATGCCAAATTTGTGCTTTTCCTCACAGCTGCTGGAAAAAGTAACAATCCAAAAGCTAAAAGACAGCAAGAGATTTTAGAGAATTAGAGAAATGGAAGTAAGGAAATTTAGAGAGACAGCAGCCCTGTGAGGAGAAGCCATGCCAAATCTGACACGCGTGACAGCATGCCCCTGCTTCCGAGCTCCACCGCTTCAGGCTTACTTAAGATAGATATCGGAGTAGTGCTGGACACGATAAGCGATCCGAATATCCCAGCAGACAGAGTGCTCGGGGCTGAGGTAGTACCAAGCTCACCGGGGGGGACCAGCTGGCACGCCGCCAGGTACTTCTTGTCCGACAGGATGCTGGCATAGAAGCGAATGATGATGCTGATGTCCTCGCGGAGACGCTTGTCCGCTTGGGTTGGAAACTTCGGAGCTGCGCTGTAAAGACAGAGAGACACTCCTTGATTAAATAACGATCGGGATCACAGCAAGTTACATGGCTTATTAAAATAACCAGAATACAGCAGCAATTTCCATTATTTTATTTCAAATACAAGTAATTTGGCTCACTTAAAATAAAGAGAAAAAATTGTTTATGAGATGTGTCATACGTTATATGTGACAGTCCACCTCGGGAAGATATTAGACATCTTTCATCTATATGAAGTGTGCTGCAGCTTGTGATATTGTAAACATTTCTGTAATTATTTTTCTATAAAAAAATCTAATTAAATTGTTTAGCATTTATACTAACATGAATTGCATATGCATAATAATATTGCAAAAAAGGGAAATATCCTGTCCAGGGGTGATGCTGAGAAACTAGTCCATGCATTTGTTACTTCAAGGCTGGACTATTGTAATTCTTTACTATCAGGAAGTCCACAAACTGTAGTTAAAAGCCTTCAGCTGATCCAAAATGCTGCAGCCAGAGTTCTGATGAAAATTAATGATCTCTCCTATCCTGGCTTCTCTTCATTGGCTTCCTGTTAAATCCAGAATAGAATTTAAAATCCTCCTTCTCACATATAAAGCCTTAAATGGCCAAGCTCCATCTGATATCAGAGATCTGATTGTTCCTTATGTTCCTAACAGAGCACTTTGCTCTCAATCTGCAGGTTTACTAGTGGTTCCTAGAATTTCTAAAAGTAGAATGGGAGGCAGATCTTTTAGTTATCAGGCTCCTCTACTGTGGAACCAACTACCAGTTTTGGCCGTAAGGGATGACACCCTGTCTATTTTTAAGGCTAGGATTAAAACTTTCCTTTTTGACAAAGCTTCTAGTTAGAGTGGCTCAGGTTATCCTGAGCTATCTCTATAGTTATGCTGTTATAGGCTTAGACTGATGGAGGACATAGGGACCCCTATTTCATCATTCTGCTTCATTCTATCTCTATTCTCCCACTTTGCAGAATCTGTTAGTTCAATCTCTAATGTTCTGCTCTCTCTGCTTTTCCTCAGAGTAGCTTCATCTGGTCTGTTCTTGTTTGGCTGTGACTCCATCCTGGAGAGAAATATCAGCTGTGCTGCTGCCATCAACACCCTTGTTTATAGATGCTGGAGATTGGCCTGTTTTCCAGTGTAGTCCGGTTTCTCTGACCATGACTGGCTGGATGTGCTCTCTTCATCCTCTGACATGGGAGCTGGCTCAGAGCTCGTCTGCCTGGCTGTGTGTTTCCTGGATGAAGCCGCCTTTTACAGTTGCTTTTTGTATCTCTGCTTCTGTCTCCTTGAATCCCAGTCGGCCTCAGCAGAAGGCCGCTCACTCTTAACCTGGTTCTGCTGGAGGTTTCCTCCTTATAAAAGGGAGTTTTTCCTCTCCACTGTCGCTACAAGCATGCTTAGTGTGAGGGATTGCATTCGAGTCAATGAGTCGATGCAATCAACTGGTTTTCCTTAGATAGAAAATCTTTGACTGGATGATCTGGTAAACTGTAAAGTGTAAATGAGATGACATGTGTTGATAAATGGTGGTATATAAGAAAAAATCTGAATTGAATTGAAATTGAATTGAATAGAAGCATTTCATGATATGAAGTATTGAAACTGTGGAAATGTTGGATAGCAGTGCTGTTGCTGGCTTTATTGTTTTGGAAGCCGAGAGAGCCACGAATTCTTCTTCCTGTTGAATTATTTGTTTGCAGTACTTTTTTTCTTTTTTAAAGAACATATAATTAAACATATTCATGCAAATGCAACTCTTGCATGTATTAATTTATGTTATAAAACTCATTTGAAAGTCAATGGAATGGAAGAGTAGATGAACAGCTGATTTTATTATTCAATGAAGCAGGGTGGACCATCCAGCATCCAGCAGCCTGAACTATAGATGATAAAGATGAGATGATATAAGAGCCAGAAAGGAAATAAAATTAAATAATTTTTTTCCCTATTCGTTTGTTTTTTAATATATATTGAATTTAGTATGGTATTGAAAAATAACTGTTCTCCATTTCTCTATGTTATGTAACAAAATTTATGGGGAAAAAAACAGTTCTTTCTTGTAGATTCATTGTGCTGCTGCTTAGATTTTCTTGGGCGCAGAGAATGTGCAGCTTAGGGAGAACATTGGATCAGGGGATAAAATAATCACCATGAAACTTTCGATTGATTAAACGTCAATGACTGGGACGATTATTGTGGGACCAATACCAGTATGGGGTGGGGCCCCGATCTAGCACTAAAATGGTGGCATCGGTATCAGCGAGTACCAACAAATAGGGCACTGATACCATTTTGAGAGCCAAAAGTTTATTCAACTATTGTCACCCATTCCAGGTTGGCAATAAAAAGTTCTACTGGATTCACTTTTTTCCTGCTTCACAAAGGTAGACAGCAGCTTGACAAAGCCATGATGGCAATTATTTTACATCCAAGTAGTATGCAGTTCTTCATATATACAGACACACATCAATTTGAAACAGATGGTACCGGTATCGTCCAATACTGCACAGCCAGGTATTGGGTATTGGGGCCAAAAAACGACATCAGTGCAACACTAGGGACGATACCGCATCAAACGGTTAATGTTTACCTGAAGTAATCGAAGGCTGTTGAATAGATCTTCTCCCTGAGGACGTTTCTGACGGTGGAGTTGGTGAGAACGTCAGAATGCAGCAGAGCCAGACCTAAAGTCAGCAGCCTAACGCACAAAGAAACACAGCTTAGAAACAACTAGAAATATTGAAATATTTTCTAGAGCTTTTTTGTTTATAACTCTTCGTGCTATTTTGTTGTGCTAAAATTATCAGCATTAAAATGTTTTTAATGATGATTTTATGCAATATACCAGAACAATATTAGTAGAGACAAAAATAAAAAGAGTAATTGTTTTTTATCTCTGCTCTGATTACCTTGAAGAACCATTAACTAAAGAAGGTTTTTGTTTTTTTGTCATTTTTAGGGGTAGCTATACCAGCTTTTTGTATTTTTAGCTGGAAATACAATTCTGTCATTGTTAAAAGTATTGGGGACAGATTCTCTGTTACATTCTAAATGAATGAGATCTGATGTAAACCACTGCATCGCTGCTCTGAATATCAGGACGGACGTCACGCTGAACCTCCAATCTGGTCTGAAGTCTGTCGCCTGAGATGAGTTTAATTCTGCTATTTTCATCTTTAGAGACTCATCCATTCTCATTTGACACATTTTGTAAACATGAAGACGAAACCTTAATCTGAAACAATTCACATTCTCACAACTTGGTGGCGTGTAGTGTGATATTTTAACTGTTTAAACTTGTGTGGTTTTTTTTAGCAAGGGATCTGCAACCTTAACAATCCAAACAGCCATTTTTGGCATTTAGTCCAGTTAAATCGGACCCGTTTAGAGCTACACACATTAAACAAGCTCCTTAAACATTAAAGCTTGTATTTATTGATAAATATTTAATATAGGTAGTTTATTCTCAAAGAGCAATCACTTTATTTCTATTTAATGTTCAATAAAAGAGAAACTAAACTTTTACAAAAGATGGATTGAAACATTTTCTAAATTTGTTGTTGATATTTTTGAACAATGATTTAAAAAAAAACAACAACTGTTCCTAACCTGATGATGAGAAAAAAATACATCTAAATAAATCCTAAAATTTCTTTTAATGTTAATCTTTCCAATGACGGCTTGCCAATAGAGGGTGCTAGGGAGCCGCCCCACCCTACCCAATTAATATATTGGGTAGGCTGATTAATATATAAAAAATATATATACTTTATTTATAATTTAATTAATATTTGAAATATTTGGAAATATCTTAATAAGTATTTCTTGGATGTGCAAAATAAATATTTAATCTTCAATGACTGGTAAAGCGTCATTCCATTTATCGTCGGATTAGTGACGTATTTCCGCCCTAGGGCACAAAAATCTTTGCCCATTGACTCTTGTTAAAAGTTGTCCATGCGCGGTAGCTCCTCTGTAATACAGAAGTATATGAGAGCTAGCTCTGGAGCGCCCTGATCTGGCAGGAAGTGTATTTGCGCACCACCTCCCGCCACAGCTCAGATGTTTTTGCGGGTGATTGACAGGTCGAGTCGTGGGGGCTGGAGACACATTGGAGAGAGAGAGAGAGAAATGGTGCAAGAAACGTCCTTTTCCAGGACCGTTTAGCTACAAGGCTTGGCTAACTGCATGCAGCGAGGCTAAAGCTTTATTCTGCTCTCCCTGCCTCCTTTTTCAAATGTCAGGATCTGACCCAGCATGGATAAAGACAGATAGGACTAATTTAAAGCACTTTATAGAAAAGGCAAAGAAGAATGAACTATCTGAGATTCACATGGAAAATAATATAATATAGTACACTTTTTCTAGGTGTTTGTTAATTTTTATAGTTGCTCCTAAATAAACACATTCTCAGAAAATAGGTTTTATATATTAGAAAAACATAAAGCTGACTAATAGCCTCCCCATTATTAAACTGGTACATTTTTTATTTTTTTTAGGCTGAACAATATTGGACCATGCAAAACACAAATTAACTTCACAAAGCCACAGAAGGGCTAGATTTATGTACAAAAAGTAAACCTCTACATGAAATTATGTTTGGTTTTTTCAATGTTGTTGGCATTCATATAAATATACTGGTGTGATAACTCAGTATACATTTGATCGGTTTTTGGTAAACGTCCATTTTAAATTTATAGACCCCCCCCGGAGAAAACTCCACCAGTCGTCACTATTTTTTCCCACAAAATTATTCCGCGAAAGATAAATTTATTTGTAAAACTATTAGTTTAGATTTTTGTAAATTTGAGCCATCATTTTTTAGAGCTATTGTGGACGGTGAAAAGAGCAACCTGTGGCTCTGGAGCTGAAGGTTTCAGGGCTCTGCTTTAGCACAACCTCTACATGGAACTGAAGGAAATAATATGCACTGGATTTTATTAGAGGATAATATAGCAAAGGAAAATAAGGATTACAATTTGCAAAACCTTTGAAAACTTTAAATCTCTTTCTTTCCAATTCACTATTTTGTGACATTTTGTGTTGACTGGTTAAATATAATCCCAGTAAAATAGAACAATGTTTCCTGTTGCTCTGGTGTGACTAAATGAGTGTAAAGTTCCACCGGTACTAATGCATTTAATACGGAGTGCAATTTCTTCCATTATTAGTGAAAACAAAGAACATGTTTTGTAAATAGACATTTTAAAGATTAAGAAATAAAATGTCTTAATCTTTACAGCTTTTGAAGAGTAAAAAGTGTTTAAGGTTTTAAAATTAACTTTGCTGTCTTGGATTTTTTTCTTTTTAAAACATTTTGCTCAATATTTAATTTTTTCAAAGTAGTTTTTCTAAAAGTGTTTTAAAGATTTTACTTTTAAAATTTTATTTTCCACTTTCTATTTGCCAGATTGAGTTTTATGAAGTGTATTCTTTTCAATCTGATTTCCCTCCTCACTCCAAAGGATCTTATTTGGAAAACGCAAATAGTCTGAAAAACAGGAATTTGTAAAATAAATTAGAATATGAAATCTGTTAAAAGAAAAAGTGATATATATAAAAAGAACTTGGGGAAAAAAAGTATAAAAAATAAAAATTAAATAAAAAATGTTTGATTCTTTTTTTGAGAAATGAGCAAAGTCACTGCCAAAGTTTCATTTCTGGATTGCTTTTTTTCCTAATCTGTTTACAAAACAAAACATGCTCTTTGCTTGCAATAATAATGGAAGAAACTTCTTTCCATATTTTAAGTGGAAAGGCCCTGAAGTTTTGGAATACCTGAAACGTGGTCCGATGGCGGCAACGTGGCGGTTCAGGCCGCCGCTCTTGGATCCACCGACATCCAAGGACAGGGAGCGCTGCAGCAGGCTGCCAAAAATCTCCACCTGATCGGCGCTACAATACTTTGCTATTTCAAACCTCTGGATGAGAAACTGGGAAACAAGGAGAGAAGCTAAAGATGTTAAGGCAACATACTGATAACAGTGATATCGTCCTCTCCCAACAGAGACGCTCTCTGACCTCGATCCAGATGTGGTGAGGGGTGACATCTGGAGGGCAGGGGACAGGCTGGCTTTCCTCTGAAGCAGCAAGAGGGTCAGCCTCCACCTGAGCATCAGAGAACAGGCCCATCTTCAGCTCAACCGTCATCTGCCAGGCGCCTGCCATCTCCCGCATGAACTAGAGAAAAGAAAAAAACATTAATGTCCAAAAAACAAGGGACACAAGAACAGGTCAAACACTTCCCACAACGTACCGGCACTTCCACTCCCGTACGCGCCGCCAGCAGCCACTCCCAGCATGCAATGGCAGTCTCCATGCCGTGCTCTGTAAACATCTTAAGGGGCGACCAGCAGAGGTGGTGCAGGAGCTGAGGGTCGCATTCTGTACACGAAATACGACGGGAGCAAAATCATGTCATGTGAAAAAGCAGAAGATAAAGAAATCCAGTGAAGTCCAACCTTTGCTGCTGATGAGCAAAGCAGCCAGTTTAAACATGGCCTCAGTGAAGGCCTCAGGCTGAGCCGAGTCCAAAGCCTCTCCCATCTGTTTGATCATCAGCCGAGTCAGATCAGACTGTCCTCTGACTGCCTGAGCAAAGTGGATCATACCTGCAACCTGCAGGAAAAAAAGAGATAAATAAAAGCTTTAGAAATTTACTTTGCTGTTTTCACAGATTGTATGTTTTTTTTTCCTTTTTTTTAGGTTGAGTTTTATGAATTTTTATTGGTCTGCAAGATGTTAGCAAGAACATTTTTATTGATCAAGAATGAGCATTCGTTATGGGCTCGAAGTTAAGAGAATGCGACATGGAAAACACAATAAGAAAAAATTTTAAAAAATCTAAAAGAGAGAAATTTATAAAAAAAAAAAAAATCAAATAAAATCAGTACAAAAAAGGTGAAAAAATTGATTACAGAAAAAAGGAAATCAGAGAAGTCAGGGCTGGGTATTTTCACCAAAGTCCTGAATCGATTCAGTTTTGATTCATACAGTTCTATATCGATTACTTTCGATTCGATCTGATTATAAACAATGAAAGTGGTTCAACTGTGTTTACAAATACTCATGTAATTTATTTTTTCCCGTCATATTAAACACAAAGTCCAAACTTGTAAATCGGATAGTTTAAATTTGAGATGTGAACAAAACTGTGTCAAAAGTGCAAACTTGTTTGTGAAAAGTGAAAAGGCCTCACAACTGCAACAAATATTGTTTCACAATGATTTTCTCTTTAAAGTGAAATATTTCACTTTCACATACATCCTTGATTCAGTGAATGAAAACAATCATCGAAAGATTTAACGGTAAAAAGAAAAACATGGCCTTGAAAGCACTGGTAGTTCTAGTGGTTCTACCTCTCCAGCGTATCTGTTCCGGAGGTTCAGGGATGCCATGAAGTTGGAGTAATCTTTCTTCACACAGGCTGGCCTCTCAGTCAGCTGGGTGGACTAAAGGGAAGAGTGAGAACTTAGATTTAGACAACCTTTATTTTCATTTTGTATACACAGTGTACGATAAAAAAATATATCGTTTTGTACGGCTTTCAGATAGTAAATGAGCAGCAGCTTAGCAGTGAAATGAACATTTCTATTCTATAAAGTGCAGCAGTGATCAAAAGAACATCTGTTAACTCTGCATCTGCAACCATTTAAATTTCCGTTCACAGTTTTAATGTGGAACAGAAAAAAAAAAACTAAGTCTATTTGATTAGATATAAATGATCCAGCTTTTAAAAAGTTAAATTAGTAAATAAGTACATGGAGTATAAGTTTTAGTCTTACCCCCAAAGTGGTGCTTTGTCTGTTGTAGCCAGCAAAGTGCAAGATGCTTTCTGTCGCCATGGCCAGACCCGTGTGTTGAGAGAGACCTGAGACCCAGTTCTGATGTTTGTTGAGGTACTCCTGACGCCAGACGAAAAAACAACAGTTAAAAACGTGTTTCAATGAGTCCCTCATCCAGGCTTAACATTACAAATTCATGTCTTCATATATGGACATGAAGTATTTAAAAAGATGCAAAATATACAAATATATTATATAACTATTGGTTCTCTAAAATAGAGGTATTATGAAAGAATAAACTTATTACACCTGCTTTTAGTTTTTATTTTAATAAATGTTTTGTCTTTTTTTAAACATAGAGCTGCTTTGAACTCCTATACTCCATAGAGGAGACAATATGCAATGAGAAATATTACCTGAAGGTGGGATTTGGTTACAGATGGAGCCCACTTCATGGCCTCCTTCAGGATTTCTCCACACCTCGCAGCAAAATCTTTCACGATGCTCTAAAGGAGGGGTAATCAATTGAAAATCAGCGGGGTCCGAATAAAGAAAATCATCAACCAGTAAACAGGGTTCCTACAGCATAATGCAAGTTAAATTCACGACTTTTTAAGACTTTCTAATGCCACTTGAAATAAAAATTTAAGACCAAATTCACAAGAAACACAAGAAAAACCCGCTTGTGACAACTTAACCCAAAGGTTTATTTTAATATAAACCACTGCACTAATGTTTCAAATTTTGAAAAGCTTCCCATACAGGAAGAAAGCTAAAAACACACAAATGACAGATATATTTTCACAATTATTTAACTGAATTCACAAACTTTGCTTTAGCAGGGAACAAAACAAATCAGTGTTAAAGCCACAAAATGACCAGTGCTAAGTCTTTTTTGCAGCTATTTTTCTTTGTATGGTTTTCTTAGTATGTTTGATTTGGTGATAAGTGAAGCCGTTGCAGAGACAAGGGTGGAACAAAACTGAGAAATACCGGCTGTTTCTCGGTAACTCGATTTTGACGCTTTGTGTTTCTTGCTTCGCATGTGCGACTCCACTGCCTTAATTCCCATCATTCTGAGCTTGAATGACTTCTTGCACAAAATACACTGTGCTTCATGTATGTTCCCTGGTTTTAGGCATGAAGAAAACTCTTGGCTGGATAGACAATTTTCATCATACTTACACTTCCTCATATTTTCCAGACAAAAAGTTAATGGTGCATCTCACAAATGTCCCGGCCGCAACAACACTTTTATTGGTTCCGCTATCGGGACGGAACCAACAATGGCGAGCCTTTTTTTTTTTTTATAAAAAGAAAAAAAAAGGTAAATTTTAACGTTTTATTTAGATTACAAAAAGAAATCGTAATAAAAAATAATCCTATTTATGATGTTTTGAAAATTAAGACCAACGAAAGACTAATTTAAGACATTTTAATACCAATTAAGGCCTTAATTTTATTTTGAAGAATTCAATGCCTTTTAAGACTTTTTAAAGACCCGCGGGAACCCTGAGTAAAGGTTTGGAGACATTTTTCATTCTAATCTGTTACTTTAAACAGAATTTAACACTAAAATAAAATGAGTTTTTTTGCATCCATGTTATACATTGACTTTTTTAATAAATAAATAAATGTTAATTTATAAATCTAAAGAGTTTTTTGAAGTAGAGAATACTTCAAACTTCAATGTTTAGGTTGAAGACTTACTTGGATATAACCTAACCGGATATCTTCAGAACAGCTCCAAATGACACAAAACTCATGGGTGAGTAGAACATGATGAAATAACATAAAATCAAGGGCCCAATGTAAAAAAAAAAAAAAAAACGGAATTCCCCTTTAAGTGCATTTTTGAGGCCACTTTTTTTTTTTCCCCCCTTTTGGACAACTAAGGAGCCTACAAATCATTATCTTAGAGAGGAAAACACGATGGACAAGTTAAATAAGTGACTGTTGCTGTGTGAATCAAATGCCGTTATTTAAGATAAAACATTTCAGATTCTGTTATTTATTTTGAGGGTAAACATGCTGTGACTGCAGCGCTGAGAGGATGGGGTTGGGACGGGGGGAGGCGCCCCACGGCAGCACCTGCCGCTGCAGGACAAGAGTAGGAACGATACGTGCTTTCACACGTCAAGAGTCTCCTAAAGCCGCCAGTGACACCAGAAAAGTCGCTAGATTTGTCGCTAGTCGCTTTTTTGAAAAAGAGTCGCTGGAGGGGTATGATAAGTCGCTAAATATAGCGACAAAGTCGCTGAGTTGGCAACACCGCATGTGCGAACCAGGCAGCCGAGGCAGCATTTTTATAAAAGAGGGCGGGATGCGCACTTAAAAAAAATATATAAACAATTTTGGCGCTGGGTTACAGGCGGTAAGAAAGTACAGCTGTGGAATGGTCTGGTAAACTGAAAGATCTTTTTGTTGTTGTTTTCTCTCTCTGTGTGTCTATATAAGACTGTGGCGGGCCCAAACAAGACTGTGGTGGGCCGCCACATTATCGTTCATTAATGGGAAACACTGAACTTAGTGCTAGTAGGTTTCCAATGGGAAATTCCATTGGGACCAAGTAGCACTAAATTGGTCACTTAGCAACGACACTGTCAAGGAACGCTATGGACAGAGGAAACATGCAAGAGGAGAGATTTGTGTTGGAGGTCGTGGATGAGTCTCCTCCATCATACATTTTTTATTTAGAGGAGGAAAGCGTGGATGAAGATGTTGTGGAAGAGGACGCCAGGGCGGCAGAAGCTTGGTTTGGTGTAGAAGGCTTACATCCCTACATGTTTGAGCCCTTGCCTCGCAACGCTGCCAGTTCTGTTAGCTCTACGCCTGCCGAAGACACAGATGTCCATCCCCGTGAACACTGGGATGGAACTCAATGGGAAAGGAAATGATTCTTATTTCAACCGTTGCGTTTATTAGCTGCAACATATGAATTAAGATGCTATGACCGAAAAAAATTGATGGACAGATGACCGTTGATATATGATTGGTGGAATTTAGGTGTTCAGACTGACATATAACTAACTGGCCTGCATAAGATAACGGAAAAAAAACAGATTTTAATTTTAATCTAAGAAAGTATTTTTTTTTTTTATAGAAATCTTTTAACTTTTGGGATAATATGGACTGATAAAGAGTACATTTATATACATGTTTAAGCCAGAATGATTTAAAATTTAAATATTATTTCCCTACTAGGGCTGGACGATATAGAAAAAAAGCTTATCGATAAAAAAAATGCATATTGATCGATATCGATAATTATTGAAAAGATTTGAAACCATATTTTATGTGCAGCTCTGCCTGGACATTTTATGATATTGCTAAATGATTTAATTTTAATAAAGAACACAAACACAGACTTCCAATTAAATCTTTATTTAACCAACTTTTTTAAAGAAAACTTGTTTTAAAGAAAAATAACTTGACCTGAGTTATGTTATTAAATACTGAAAAAGAATACACTAAGGTGACCAGAAAAGTGACCAAAATAAATATAACAAATAAATAAATGGGTCCGCGATTGTGACTAGCATAAACCTACATGCTAGGCTACAATGAGAAGGAAGGAAAACTGTGTTTTTTTTTTTAATCGAACTTTTATCGACCCTCTTTTTTTCTATTGCGCCACACGTCTATCGATCGATATATATCGTTATTGAATTATCGCCCAGCCCTATTCCCTACGACTTTAAACCTGGTTTGAATGGAGACAAAGCCATTCTAAAGCACATATCAAGGAGCTCATTTTGAGCCTGGATCCATATTTATTTTTGATTCTGTTCATGGTGCAGAATCCTGCTTCACAGCAGCAGGTTGAGCCAAACATACTATAAATGTTCAGGGTCATCTATGAGCACCATTTCACTTTTCTGTCACCAGTTCACCACAGTTCTTCCAGCAGTCCACACTTTCTCTGCTCTCTTTTTCTCATCATCTTCTCCTTCTTTCCCATCGCCCGGCTTGCCACAGGTTTGCCTGCTGTGTCTAAAAGTAGCAGCAGCAGCAACCCAGACTGACGGCAGCTCATTGGATCATTTGGATCACGTGCAGCCTGGTGCTGGACGCTCTGGAGGGCTTTACCGTATTAACAGGAGAAGCGGCTCAAGTGAAATTAGACACTGTCGTCAGAGAACATGTAGTAATTTATAAATGTTTTAAATCAGGTTGGGTCCGGATTAGCCAGCAAGTGGGTTTGGATCCTGACCCTGGTCCGCTAATCCGTGACCTCTGCTCTAAAGGTTACAGTAAGAAAGCGAAAATGATATAATATGTTCATAATCGGCTTTCTGGGCATTTAATTCACATGCAGCTGATAAAATGCAGGATTTGACGGAGGGATTTCTGAATAAGTAAACCAAAGTTACCTCTCTGGCCTCATATGTATCCGGGGCGGTGATTCTGTAAGGCGTGTCCGGGATGTCATAATAGGGCTGGTCTTTATGAATGTCCTGCAACATAACAGTGAATAAAGTCATGGTAAAGATAATAAGCTGACAGACAATCACTTCTTTGATACACCATATAACCGTCGCTCACCGCACTGAGGGACAGGGACAGCGTCTGCAAAATGTCCAACATGGTCTTCAGCACCCGGCCGCTCCACAGCAGGTGGGGGAAGCTGAGGAGGGAGATGTTTGTTTATTTATAAAGCCAAAAGTTTGAGGGGAACGACGGATGGCTTGACGCTCTCTTACGTTTCAGCGAGACCAGACAGATATTTGTCAGCCACTCTGCGGATCCGCTTGTGGATGTGGTTGAAGTTGACCAGGAGAAACTGGGCATGGCGCTCCAGCTCCTCCTCATGAGCTTTAGTTTTTGGCTGTAAATGAAACCGCTTATTGATTAAACACGGGGAGGATTGCTTCCTCTATAAATGCATTTCAGGCCCTTTTTAAAGGACAACTCACCCCAAAAATCAACTTAATTTTCCGACTAAACTTTGTATATTGATGCTTTATAGGGCTATCCACATGCCCTGAGGTTTATCCTGCTTTAGGATCTAAAAATGTGTTTGGCGCCCTCCTCAGGTTTAATCGGTGCTACTGCATCAGATTGTATCTCAGTATGACTGTTGGCTTCCTTGTTATTTTTACGTCACCCAGAAAAACTGAGGTCAGTAAATCAACCCTGGTCATCTGCTCTCTGTGACTGTGGTTTCGCTCTCGGTTAATTTCCAACCCAAACACTTGAGAAACCAAAATAAATAACTTCTATATGAAGTGAATTTGGTTCCATTATTGTTGTAAGCAAATAAAAAGAAAGTTTTGTAAATGGAAAATTTAAAAATGTTTAACAAAAAAAGGTAATTTAGTTATTTTCAGGTTTCCTTTCAAAATGTGTTTTTTCTTTTTACAGATTAAACACTTTTAATTTTAAGGTTTAGTTCTACTTATGGCGTTCATTTCAAATTGTGTTCACTTCTGGGGGCGGGCTTTATTTTGGATTGAGGAATATAGACGAATTTCTATTGGTCTGCTGGACGTTAGCAACAACATAGAACTACAACTGAAGTGAATACATTCAAGAGAAATAAAAAAAGAAGAAATATAAAATCTGACACCTGACAAAACATTTGGAAAAAATATGATTTTAAAGAAATAAAGAATGAAAAAATCTTGCAAAAACAAAATCTAGGAAAACATCCAAGTTACTCTCTTTTTTAATATGAAATTTATCAGAGATTTATTTATGGATTGCCTTTTTATTTTTACTTCCATCATGTTCTTTGTTTGCTGCAATAACGGAAAAATAATTACTCCATACTTTAACACTGGAAAAACGATCTAGAAATAAGTAACAATTTCTTAAATGAAGTGTATTTACCCTTAACTGAGTACGTAAATGAGATATATTTTTACTCTTAAAATAAGATTATTGGATAATATGCACTTGAAATAAGACAATGCAATTGTGTTTTCTTATTTTAAAAGTAAATTGTCTTGTTCCATTGGCAAAATGTCTCTTTTACCTCCTCAATCCAAGAATAAATGCACTTATTTTAAGAAGAAATGACTTATCTAGATTTAGATTTTTTCCATTGCATCTCTTGTGATTTGGTGACACAAGTAATGCCAAATGATTATATTAGACTAGAAATATGAGGCACACCCCTTTTTTGAAATTTTTATGCATTTTTTTATGCAATGTGACATTCGTTTTGCGTCAGTCTGTCAAATGACTTTCAAGATAAAAAAAACATATCATTCCTTTTTATTAGGAAAAAAACATAAAACAAATTTAAAATGTATTAAATTTGGACAGAAAGACAAAACTGTCTTTCCAGACAACATAAAGATTTGACATAAATTTTGCAGATATAATGTCACTAAATCCTCGAAGCACAAAAGAGCAATATCCATGCTTAAACTAACTTTACCGCATTTTAGGAATTTCCATTGGGTAATAACCACAAATACTTGGCAGCAACATTATCAGAATTACTTTTATTGCTATTGTTCAAAAAAGCTAAACTAAATAAAAAAACACAACTCTTCAGGTTAGTGCAAATATTAAAAAGACAAGTATATAACACAGAAAGGAAAAAGAAATGAATAAATTAGCGTCAAGCATTAAAAATAATTATTCAATAAAAAGATTCAATAATCATGATAAAGTGTTTTCCAGTAAAAGGCCAGAAGCCAATTCAATGCCATGTTCAAAAACAAACATGAATGATTAAGCGCTTATGGGAAGCATGTGTACGGCCAATTGATTATATTAAGAAATGCAATTCTTCACTGTCCAAATGTTAATCTAAATAAGTAATTATTTCGTAAAATTGGTGCATTTTTTTCTTAAATTGAGGAGTTAAGCTAGATATTTTGCCAATGGAACAAGACAATTTACATTTAAAATAAGAAAAACAAGCATTGTCTTATTTTACATGCATATTATCTAATTATGTTATTTTAAGACTAAAATACTCATGCCATTGGCAGATCATCTAATTTACCTACTCAAATTAAGGGTAAATACACTTAATTTAAGAAATGTTTATATATTTCTAGATCGATTTTGCAGTGTTCCTGCTGATGCTAAAAATGATCAGATCATAATAATCAGAACAGGTTTTAGCAAAACAAAGATTTCTAAAGCTGAGCGTTAACATGGTAAAAAAAAAATTATATTTTTGGATTAGACTACAAACAGAAATATGTTTATTCCTAATGTGTTCTATATGATTGTTTAATTTATCAAGTACTCTGGCATGAAATGGAACATGAAAAAAAAAAAAAATGGAAAATTCCCATCCGACAACATTAAAAGGTGAAAACGTACTTTTTCAGCCATCATCTGAAGGAAAACCTCAAACACTTTGTCGCTCACAGCAATCACACACTGCATCATACCTGTAAATAAAACACAGATTTAAAACATGAGGGATGTTTTTTTTTGTCTTTCAGGAACCGGTTTCCATTTTCTGACGGCCTCACCAGACTTATCCTTCTGAATGGCTCGGTCCTCAAAGTAACGAAACATGACCTGAAAGCGGTCCGAGTCCAGAGAGTGCAGCATCCTGGCACAGATGAAACAGACGAGATGAGGTGAGGTCACGTTTCTCAGGTTAAAGGAGAAGTTCGGTTTTTTACACTTTAAGCCCATTTTCTGTAGTGTCCAGGATGAAATCGAATGATCGACACCAAAAGTTTGACAATTGCTCCTGTCTCTGCTTTTTGGCTCATTTAGAATCACCCCCTGGCTGCTTTAGAATGGCTAGCATAGAGCATGTCCGATAATGTCCTTAAAACAACCTTAAACGTTCTTTTTTTAAAATATGCTACTCACCGGGTCGTCAGCGCTGTTCAATGACGTTCCAAAAAAAGTTTCGTAAAGAAAAAACGTTCCTGTAGTGTTTTATTTAGCATTTTGTAAATCCCATTGAGTTCTGTAGGAATAGTCAATATTCCGCTGCCACCGGAAACGGAAATGGGGCCTGTTTACACAGTTGTAGTCTTTTCGCTTCACTCTGTGTACTCCGACGTCGAGGTGCTAACGTCTCTGTTAAACACTTTAAAAAACTCTGAAAATGGAATACGAAAGGTGGATTCTTGATTCTCGACGTCGGAGTACACAGAGTGAAGCGAAAAGACTACAACTGTGTAAACAGGCCCCATTTCCGTTTCCGGTGGCAGCGGAATATTGACTATTTCTACAGAACTCAATGGGATTTACAAAATGCTAAATAAAACACTACAGGAACGTTTTTTCTTCACAAAACTTTTTTTGGAACGTCATTGAACAGCGCTGACGACCCGGTGAGTAGCATATTTAAAAAAAAGAACGTTTAAGGTTGTTTTAAGGACATTATCGGACATGCACAATGGAAGCCATTCTAAAGCAGCCAGGGGTGGATTCTAAATGAGCCAAAAAGCAGAGACAGGAGCAATTGTCAAACTTTTGGTGTCGATCATTCGATTTCATCCTGGACACTACAGAAAATGGGCTTAAAGTGTAAAAAACCGAACTTCTCCTTTAAAGGGCAAACAGAGACAGATCAGACCTGCGTTTGTTACCTCATGTACTCCAGCCGGTAAACGGACAGCAGGTAGGTGGACATGGCAAAGTCCAGCTTGTTGATGAGAGCAGACACCTCTGGAGGAGGGTCCAGCAGGTTGATGATGGTGCTGCGGAGGTCATTCAGCTCCGCCTGGAACAGAGCAGCTAAAGTCAGACAGGTCTGATGTCTGTGTGTATGTGGGGGGTGGTCTTTATTTACCTACAATGTGGAGGAATTATTTTGTAAAATATGCTACACACGAGAACTTAAGGGCTGGTTATACTCCTGCAACAGTGTGTCGCAGTTAGTTTGTTGCAGATATGAAGAACTTATTTTGGATTTATGCCCAATATTGAAGCGTGGTCTGCGCTATGTTATTTCTTGCCACCACATTAAGGCGAAAAAGATCGGGGATCCAGGTGGAAAAAGGGTCCCAGCGTTCTTGCGCACCTCGCTCTTCTAGCTAGTCCATCTTCACCTACAATTTGCGGTCACCTACAATTTTGGGGAGGTGCAGCAGAGTGTCTGCGGAAGGGGGGGCGGTGGCATATCTGCGTTATCTGTGACACACACACAGACGACCTGGTTTCTGAGCACAAACCAGCCTTTACAGATATTCATGTGGACACTCATCCCCATATGGTAAACTCTGTTCCCCGAGTTTGGGTTAGGTGCAGGACTAAGGAGGAATTCCCTTTAGGTTAGGTTTTCATGGCCTACTCTATAAAAGGCTGGAACTCAACGCTATTCCAGACATTTTGAATTGAAAAAGCTTCCTGGATGGGAAGTGAAACGTCTGCAAACTTGTTTTTTTAAGTTTTTTGGAATGACTATGACCTAGATGACTGAGAATCTACACCAGCGTGAGGTTACGGTTAGGTATACGGTATGTTGGTAATAGTTAGGGTTAGGATCTGGATTAGGCTCTATAAAATTAATGCAGGTCAAAGAAATGTCCCCATACGTCCTGAAAACAAAGCTTTGTGTGTGTGAGTAGCTGTCTAGCCTTCAGAGTGAGGACCATTTTTCCAATTTCACCATCAAATTGAGGACCAGTTGTTGCAAAGTGAGGACATATTGCTGGTCCTCATGCTATTTTTCTAACAGCTAGTTTTAGGGCTAAGGTGTCAATTGGGTTAGGTTTAGGGTGAGGTATGCATTGGTAATGGTTTGGTTTGGGGTTAGGGCACAGAAAGGATTGAAAATGACTGCAAATCAATGGAACACATGGTCCTCACTATAAATAGCAGAACGAGTATAGGTTTGTGGGTGTGTGTGTCATACTGGAGTGACGGTGTCGTTCTTCAGTGCAGAGTTATACTGCAGCTCAGAGCGTAAAGGTTCTCCACTAGGAAACGTCAGCAGCGGCGATTTGGTGGCAATCTCACAAACTCCTTCGTACCACTCCTCTGGCCACAGACCTGATGGGTTCAACATGGATCAAAGGAAACATTACTGAAAAAACTAGAGACCATACATTTATATAGTGTGGGCTTTATTTTATAAAGGTTATTTTGTGCCTTGTAAGTGGGAATTTGAAGTTGTAGCGAGAGTTAGATTCTAAATTTTGTATTTGTAGAATAAAAAAAATTCGCAAGTACACTTTTTATTTTTTTTTTTACAAATGTTAAGTATTACACAAATTCTGTTGTACAAGTTGCACATCAAAAACCTCTTACATTCTCAGTTTTCCTTTAAATGGTTCAAAGCTATTGTTGCAAAACTATTTCATTGCAACTTTGGTGTTTTGTAGTTGTAGGTTTTTTAATCTGTCACAATTACAAAAAAGTTACACCTGTTCAAATTCTTGAGTACAAATACACAAATTGTGTTCTGTGAGTTACACATAAAAAAATTCTTCCATTTTAATTTTGCTACAGTTGATCTAAAACAAATGGTGCAACACAAATTCAAACACGTGCATTAAAATCTTCACAAAAAAAAAAAAAGAATTCTATATTTTTCCTTACAAATCAGCGAATACAACTGCACAAATCTGCTGCTGTGAGTCACAAATTCGACATTACAAGTTAGGCCTTCATTTTCACTTTTGACACAAATGTCACACTGGTAAAAAATAATCTGTGACTTGTGGGTAGTAGCCTTGATCGGACAGCAGGGGGCGCTGCATGATCGGTCAGTCTGTACCAACTGGAAATACATATATGGCCCACTGCCACGTTGCCTTCCAAGGACCCAGCCGACGTGCATTGTAATTTACATTTACAATGCACCAATAGTTTTGAAACAAAATAACCTTCATATGATTTCTTCAAAGACGGCGAATTAAGGGGCACTAAATGCTACGTCCGAACTGGTTTGGTTCCGCCCAATTAAAACTAGCAAATTCAGTGTGAAACTGGTATTCTCAGAGAGGCTGTCAGGGAAATATAAAAATCAGTCTTCGAGGTGGAGGTAACATTGACCATAATTATTTTTAAGGTAAAAAAAAAAAATAATAAATATTATTCATGATGCTTCCAATAGGTAGCATATCCCAAAAATGCTTTGAAGAAATTATAAAGATAAAATGTAGAATATAACAAAGTTAAACAGAGAGAAGAGGGAGCCTCAGTCAGATCAGCAGCTGTAAACAGCTGGATTTACTTCCACCAACATCTCACAGCCGCCGCTTAATCCACTCTAAAACAAGGCAGCAACAACCTGGTTTCTGAGCAGAAATCAGCCTTAATACTAAACAGTGTTGCCCTCTATTCGCTGGTGGTAACATCACAACACTGAAAGAAATTCCTTTAAACCTCAATGGTTTATATGGTGTGACTTTTGTTCCATTATTGTAAGCTTCTTTGTAAGCAAAGAAAAAGAAAGTTTTGTAAACGAAAATTTGAAAAACTGTTTTATAAAAAAGGGTAATTTAGGTATTTTCACGTTTCATTTTAAAAATGTGTTTTTTTGTTTTGTTTTTTTTTTATAGATTTGACATTTTTTAATTTCAAATCTGGATTAGTATTACCAATTGCCTTTATTTTTAATTGTGTTGACTTCTGTTGGCGGACTTTCCTCTTGATTGAGGAGAAAAGACAAATAAAAAAAAAAAATTATATATATATATATATATATATATATATATATATATATATATTTATTAGGGGTGGAACGGTTCACAAAATCCACAATTCGATACATGTTGATTGTTACACCGAAATTTTCATAAAAAATTATGAAATTAATGAAAAAAATCCCCCCAAAAATAATGGATTGTAATTATTTTAAATGATCCGCGGAAACCCTGGATGATTTCCGTATGTTTTGCTGCTTTGAATTTAATCATCTGGCGTATGCTCTCTAACCTGACAACAGCCAGATGCATGTCTCGCTCATGTAGGCGGAGCGAGACATGCATCTGGCTGTTGTCAGGTTACATGCTCTCTACTATCTCCAAGGAACTCAGACGGGAGCCACAGTGGGGGCTGTAGGCTTTGCTTTGAGCAGCCGGTCTGGAGCGTTGTTCTACACAACAACTGATTTTTTTCCCTGCTACACCCGGCTAAGCTGCTTCGCTTCTTCTTCTTCTTGTTTACTACTGGCGGTTGGCTTTAGTCGCAGTACCGCCACCTTCTGCTCTGGAGTGTAAACGCTTCCTCTATGAGAAAAAGGAGCAGCGCATGAACGGAACGAAACACACGCGAACCGAACCGAGACAGTCGAACCGAACGGTTCGGACGGTTTTCATAAATCGTCCTATCCCTAATATATATATATATATATATATATATATATATATATAATAGGGTGTACACTTTTTCATTAATTTTCATTAATTTTTATGGGATTTCGGTGTAACAATAAAAATATACCGAACCGAAAACCATGACCACGAAACTGTGAACCGAACCGAACCGTGGATTTTGTGAACCGTTCCACCTCTAATATATATATATATATATATATATATATATATATATATATATATATATATATATATATATATATATATATATATATATATATATATATATATATATATATATATAATTAGACATTAGATTTTGGCCAGAAGGCTTGGATAACCTTTTTTTCCCTGCTGTGGACAATTCATTCCAACAAACATCTTTCAAAAGAAAAATATTCTGCCCTGAACTATAGTAGAACAAGCATGACATTATCTTACTCCATTTTCAGTCTTCAATAATAAATACAGTTCACTGAAAAGAAAAAAACATAACTGTGTACCTGAGCCCTCTACCGCAAATCCCATGACAACAGAGTAGAGCCAAAAGTCTCTGAACAGCTTCTGCAGACGTGGTTTTGCTTCCTTTATCGGTGGCAACCTCTTAGTCAGCTGAAGTAAAGCACAGACAGTAAACATTGCAGTGATGAAGAAAAAGGCCACACCTTCGAATGGAGGTTTAATTTGCACCAAGTATAATAAAAAAAGTGTTTAAGTTTGGTAACAAGAAGAGATGCTTTGCTCACTTACCACAGCAATAACTGGAATTAGGACACCCAGATTCCCAGCACTGCTGGATGCCTGTAAATAATAACAGTGCATTTCTACTTTTTTACAAAATATCAGCATTATTGGATGCTTCTAACAATAAAAGAGGACACAAGGTACTAAAGACGTTTATTTATACATAGCTTGGATTAATATAAGTGTTAGTTTTTACAAAACAAAAGCTTCAGTCTTAGCGAAGAACTGTGATAAAAACAAATGACAAATTAAAAAAAGCTACAATAAAAGAGAACCTACAGGTTTTTTTTTTACGTCATTCAGGGATCATTTTGATCTCTTGGAAAACTATTAGAGAAGAAGCTAGCATTATTCTAGGTAAACCACTGACCCTTGAATGTCACTACAGGAAGCCAGGAAGTTAGGATTAGTCAGAAGTTGCTTTAAGATTTGTCCATTAAGCCGGGCATACGCTCAGGACAGAAAGGACGTCTAGATTTGTTTAGTGTTTCCCGGATTGGAGATGTCAAGACAAAACAACCAAAAACTGGATCATTTTTAATGGTTTTCCCATTTTTTTATTTATTTTAAAATCAGAAGGCAGTATGTTTCTCATTTTTTGGATTTCCCATTTCAAAATCAAAATTGAATGGCCAGCATGTACAGGCACTATCGGGCCAAGAGAATCCAGTGTTTTGGTTTCCCTGATTTTTCCCGGTGTCCTAAACTGACCTGATCACTCTTAACACACCAAACAGGGCGGGCTAATCCCCTAACATTATCTTCAGAGCCACACCGTTAAGCAGAGCAAAACCCTGCGTGATTCGGTTTCCATGTTATGACAGAGTATTAGGGCCAGGCTAGAGATTTTTTTTTCCATCTATTTCGAGAATAAAGTCATAAAATTACAAGAATAAAGTCGCAACGAGAATAGTCATACAATTACGAGAATAAAATCCTTAAATTATGAGAATAAAGTCCTAAAATTATGAGAATAAAGTCGTAAAATTACGAGAATAAAGTCTTAAAATTACGAGAATAACGTCGTAAAATTACCAGAATAAAGTCGTAAAATTACGAGAATAAAGTCGTAAAATTACCAGAATAAAGTCGTAAAATTACCAGAATAAAGTCGTAAAATTACGAGAACAAAGTCGTAAAATTACGAGAATAAAGTCGTAAAATTACGAGAATAAAGTCTTAAAATTACAACAATAAAGTACTAAAATTACTAGAATAAAGTCGTAATATTCTCAGGTGGCTGATTGGTGGAGCTGGTCAGCCATCATCTGCTGATCGGAGCCTGAAGCTTTCTTGTGGCATGATGACCTAATTCTCTTAATATTATGACTTTATTCTTGTTATGTCACGACTTCATTCTCAAAATAAAAAAATCTCTATCCTGGCCCTAACACTCCGTCCTAACAAGTGAACCAGGTGTAGGACTACACAAGAAAAAAAAGACGTTTGGGAGCAAATGCATGCCTTCATTTGGCAGACTTCCTGTTAACCTAAAGTTGTCATAAACTTTTTAAAGCTGCATTGAAACATGTGGCGATATGAAGCATACCTTCAGGGCGGGGCCCTTATCCGAGGCTCTCTCACTGGCCCTCTTGCCTTCTAAGCCCAGCTGCACAAAAAGCTCCAGCAGGTTGACCAGAAGCTCATCCACCATCTGCTCGGCCTGCATGTTGGCCGCTATGTTTCCCAGAGCATTTATGACAGCCAGGGAGCAGTGTCTGCACAGAGAACAGGGAACATTCAACACAAAGCGTTACACCTTCATACATAAGCTAATATTTCAACAAAAGCCTACTGCCAGCAGATGGCGACAGCGTTACACCATGTCTGCTGATAGGGCCCAGTGCGCCCAGGTTTAACAAAGAATTAGGGGGACAAAAGGTGGCTTTGGTCCTTCCTACTGGATTGGCCAAGGAGGTCACATGGGGGGTGTTAATGGCGGTAAGGGGGTTCTGATGGGTCGCTCACTCCCTCATCAGAGAGGTTTCATTCACATGCCTCAATGAAGTGTGAGTCAGGCGAGGACAGGTGAATCTTCTGGGTATTGTTTCTTTAAAGTGCTTTGTAGCTGGGTGAATGGTTACGTCTAAGACCGGGTTTTTTTCAACCATTGTACTCAGCTACAGCTCAAACTCTAGGGTGAAATCGCAGGGTTTAAAAGTTCACAGCGATTGCCTGTTCTCACACTGTCACATGCGATCCAACTGCTCATACTGGGCGTCCAGAAACCACACGACTGACTGAGTGCTGAGAGATGGCGCTGGTCAGACTTCTCAATTTGGAAGTAGAAGAAGTACTACCTACTTTGCACATGCGCCATGCATTAGGTTCTGCTAAGTCGGCCTGTAGCTCAGCTTCAACAGCAGTATTTACCCACCAACACTTTACAAGGGCCGACTGAATTTTAAACATTTTGTTTGATTTTCTCCTTACCTTATGATTCCTGATGGGAGGTGGTCATGAGAGGCCATTCAGCCCTTGTTACCTCCTGTATTCTACACGATGCAGGACGCACAATGAGGCTGAAACTCAGCCCGATCTGAAAGAATTTCCACAGGACTGGAGAATCAGCCCAAAAACTCAGTGTATGCCCGCCTAAAGACCACCTTCTCTGTAGAGAGAGGGTTTTTGCAGGTTAACAAAGATGGCTTCCTTAACTCCTTGCTCAAACCATCTTTCTTCCTTGGCCAGAATATGGACGTTGTTGTCCTCAAACAAGTGTCCTTCAGCCTTCAGGTGTAGGCGAACCGCTGAGTCCTGTCCTGACGAGTTGCTCTTCTGTGTGGAGCCATGAAGCTGTGTAGTGGTTGCTTGGTCTCTCCAATGTAAAGGTCTGTGCACTCCTCACTACACTGGACTCCAGCAACATAGTTTTCTTCATTCCCAGCAGCCTATTCTTGTTGGTTTTTAAAGGAAAAGTCTGGTCATATTCAGAATTGAAACTTCTGAAATTACTTTAAATATGAAATAATTATATACTGTTCAATAAAGTATTATGTTTTTTTAAATTAAGAGTAATTTAATTTGAATGTGCTTTAATGGAGACATCCATGTTTGTCAAAGAACACTACTGCCACCTACTGGTTTGTGACGTCATGGTGCGGTATCGGCTGTTGATCAAGTCCCAGTGCTGTATCTAGCGTTTTTCACAGCGCGCTATTATCCAAGTACCTTTTTTATTTTTCACTGTTACCCAATGTATTACACCATCCAGCTGCCATGCACGTGGGCATTGTCAGTTTCACTATAGCTCTGGTGAATTTCAATGGTGAAGTCCTCCGGAAATCTTCAATAATTGTTGTTAATTGCAGATGTGTCTAGTAGCTCCAATTGATTTTGCTTGTAAAGCGGGAAGATGTATTAGTTTTAGGTATAAATAATTATCCATTGGTTTTTCTTTGCTGACCGGACTTTTCCTTTAAAACTTCTAGAAAACTTCACGTCCAGTTACATATACTGAACCTTTCAGGCTTAAGCAGATGTAATTAACTAAAAGCAAAATATATATATATAATATGCTATTAATTGACATTTACTCTCAAGTGGATTATTTGTATACAGCACTATCTGATAAGTAAATCAGAAATGTGTATTTTCCTGTAAAGCAACCAAAGTAAAGATGGTTTGAACTTCACCTGTAGCCGTGGTCCTTGTAGTCTTTGGTTGAATAAACCATGGAGCTCGCCTTCACACTGATCTGCTGGAACAAATTCCACACTTCCTGGTAGATGTATTGCTAAAAGCAAAGAAAGAGACGTTAAGCTATTAACATGAGGACTAACTGAGGTGTAGAACCTCTTAATTAAAAAGAAACGTGCCGGCTCTCACATTTCCTGTGATCACCATGCAGCCCAGCTGATCTATGATGAGGACGTCGAGCTGAGAGGGCGGCTGGCAGAACTTCTGCTGCAGGATCTGCAGGATGGGCTCCATCACTCTGGGCGTGTCCCGTAAAGCTACAGCGATGTGGCCCAAAGCTCTGATGGTGTGATCCGGAATCAGGTGGGCATCCCTGGAGGGGGAGGAGAGAGGAACTCAGAGGTTTGTTTCAGGACATTAAGTTCAGGGGTGAGTAAGGCAGGGCCGGCTTACTTGTCGTTTTCCTGGTAGATGTAGAGACGGTTGGACAGGCTGGCGAGGAAAGCTTCTACGATGACGTTGTCCATGGTGAGGCCGGCTTTTAGGCACCTGGGGGAAAAGGGTGAGTTCAAATACGATAAGAACATCTTTTTATCTTAATCAAGATACTAGGAGACCCAGCACAGGACTTCCAAGTCAAGCACAAAGACTTGTTCACCGGGGTGGGACATTTTTTGCCAATGCTGATTTGTAGCAAAGCAATGGAAAGAAAAACTGCTACACTGAATTAAGATGAATCCAAAATCACAGATATTTTTGATCGAAGATGTTCTGGTTCTGAATCTGATGTAACAGAAAGTATAAAACTGATTTACTAGCAGAGACGGTTGGTAAATATAAGCCCTGCTGTGTGAACTCACCTGCATATATTATCGATGGAGATGTCCCGCAGCTGCTCGTACATGGAGGGCTGGCTCTTCTTGTTTGCGTTGGCGCTGATGGTGGATTGGGAATGTTCGTTGGTCACATGGATCTTGATCTCACCCCCTGCTTTAAAGAAGAATTGACATTTTAACCTCATGGTCATCTCTAAAGGCATCCTCCACAGCTCTCATTAGACCACTACGACCAAATGGACCACAGACAAAAAGATCAATTCAGACATCAGATTATCTTCTTCCAAATGTCTCATTCTATGTAAACTGATATCAATTGGTATTAAACGGTTCATATAACTAGCTAACATCTTCCGCCTCCTCCCCAATGAAGAAAGAAGACATATTAGACAAGATATTTTCACATTAAACACACAAATGTCGAAGTAGAGGAGGAACACAGCTGCAGTGCCCAGTTCTTAATTAACCTCCAACAAGTTTTCTATGTTTATTTTGAATCAGCTTCCCTTGGCAGCTGCATCCTGACAGCATGATGCTGGGAGTTGTTGTATCAATGTATATACTGAGCTTGCCCCAGTCAGAGCTTTTTCCTCTCCATCTGCGGACGTGAAATTAATCTGTGTATTTGCTAAATTTGCCTCTGTCTCAGCTTCCTAACTCCACACTATACAGAACTAATTCACAACAAATCATCTCAAGGTGGTTTACAGAAAAAAAATCAACCAAATAATATTTCTCAGGCACTAAATGGAATGCTACTGAAATTTTGCACATCTTTACTGATGTTGTATATATATATATATATATATATATATATATATATATATATATATATATATATATATATATATATATATATATATATATATATTAGTGCTGTCAAAATTATCGCGTTATTATCGCGTTAACGCGAGGCCATTTTAACGGCGATAATTTTTTTAATGTGAGATTAACGCTATGTGGTTTTATGGTACAATTTTCCAAGTACATCCCGCTGCAGCCTGCGGGAAGGCGGGCTATTTTCCCCCAGTGTATGCATTTCTCATAGGCTTCGAGAGCGGACCTCCTCAAGGGAAAAAGACGCTCATACACTGGGTGACGCTAGTGCCTTTTCTTTAAGCCCCACCACCAATAAACAAGTTGAGTGTCTGGTAACTAGTAGCAACCTGAAATACGCTGAGAAAACAGATTACTGAGGTGAAATGGAATCTGCTACGGCACTCTTGCCATCTGTGTACGCAACAGGTCGGTATCGTGTGTGTGTGTGTGTGGGTGGGTGTGTGTGTGTTCTCATTTTTGTTAAGAGGCTGAAAAGTAACTTTCTAGAGCATAGACTACCTCCATGATGTTGGTCTATTGATTTTGATGTATTGATTGAAAATTGTTCATTATTACCTTGGTTAATTAACATCTAATGTTAACTCTATTAAATTTTATAGCAGTAGGGTAAAATGCTTGTCTTTGTTCAAAAGACTGTATTAACTGTAAAGACTGTCTTTTACATCAGCCTGTTTTCAGGGCCTTTTTTTTGGCTACATATTTGTTATTTTTGGCATAAATCAGTGTCTGTGACCTGTTTTCATTTTTAAAAAAAGAACATTGGCACAAACCTAGCCTGTATGTATTTTTTTGTATGTCATCGAGAGTATTTAAATGATTTTCAATCAGGGAAAAAATGTGCGATTAAAATGCGATTAATCGCGAGTTAACTCAGGCATTGATGCGATTAATCGCGATTAAAAAAATTTAATCGATTGACAGCACTAATATATATATATCTATGTAGAACGCTTCACAAAATCCACGGTTCAGTTCTGTTCACGGTTTCATGGTCACGGTTTTCGGTTCGATTCTGTATATGTTTATTGTTACACCGAAAAATAAAAAAAATGATAAAAAAAATTATAAAAATTAATGAATTTTTTTTTAAAATGAAATTAATGAAAAAAAATCCCCAAAAAATAATGAATTGTAATTATTTTTAATGATTTGCGGAAACAATGGATCATTTCCGCATGTTTTGCTGCTTTGAATTTAATCATTTCACGCATGCGCTCTACCATCTCCAAGGGGAGCGGACGGGAGCCACAGCGGAGGCTGTAGACTTTGCTTTGAGCAGGCGGTCTGGAGCGCAGCGGGGCGGAGCGCTGACGGAGTATGTGGGATTTTGGGGTTAGCATGACATGTTGGTCGTGTTGCTGTTAGCATAAACAAAACGTGTTGCACAATGCTTGCACACTGTTGCACTTTTATCCACAACTTTCTTTCCTCCGTCATCGTAGGTCACTCTAAATGCAAAGCGCTCCCATACAGCAGACCTATTAAGTGCTGCTGGCGCGTCTTCCAACTCCTGTTCTTTCCCACTCGCCATACCCACACAATTCTCCACAACAACTGATTTTTTTCTGCTACACTACGCTGCTTCGCTTCTACTTCTTCTTGTTTACTACTGGTGGTTGGCTTTGGTCACAGTACCGCCACCTTCTGCTCTGGAGTGTAAACGCTTCGCCTATGAGAAAAAGGAGCAGTGCATGAACCGAACGCAACACACGCGAATCGAACGATTCGGTTTTCAAAAACCGTTCCATCCCTAATATATATATATATACATATTATATATATATATATATATATATATATATATATATATATATATATATATATATATACACACACACTTATTAATATCTCTACCAGTGTGACCTTTTCTTGCATGCCTGCCGCTTTGCTGCTGTTACGACTAAATTTCCCCATTTTGGGACATAAAGGGATTTTCTATTGTATTCTTTTATTCTATTCTATCAATTCAGATCAGAAGATTTATCTCTAAAGAAAACCAGCTGATGGCGTCCACTCATTGACTTTGCAGGATTCTCTTCACCTGGATGAGAATGTGGCAACAGTAGACCTTTTCTTGCACTGTTGTAGACTCTGGAGCAATCCCTAAGCATGCATGTAGCAACAGTGGTAAGCAAAAACTCCCTTTTAACAGGAAGAAACATCAAGCAGAACCAGGTCTTTTGCTGGGGCGGACTGGCATTCACCTCATTGTGCACTGATGTTTCACTTCCCATCCAGGAAGCTTTAATAATAAAAAAAAAAATACATATATAAATTTTGAATCGAAAAAGCTTCCTGGATGAGAAGCGAAACATCTTCAAACTTGTAAAACAATGTCCAGTGGTTTGTTTTTAACTTTTTTAACTTTGTTGGGAACATGTTAAATCACTACAGACCCAAAGAAAAACAGCAATCAGTTAACATGCAAAACAAAACAGAAAATAAAAGTGACACTTTTCTAATAAACATGGTTAAAACTACAAAGTGAGAGAGTACATGCCACCTTTTCTACCCCACCTCACAGCTTTGTGCTACTTTTGTTATTTCAACACTACAGTTTATGGTGATCGATTTGAACCCGCTCTTACCAGGATTGTACTGGCTGTGATATTTGTAGAGCTTCACCAAAACCGGAGACGGTACCACCAAGAAGTCCCTGAGAGACGTGGTGACGGAGTGGGCCACCACCGGGAAGCGCTCGCACAGACGACCCAGACCCTGGAAGCAAACAGTGGACTGACATCAGAGCAATGGAGGCACACGGCTCAATAGTCAAAGCTCGGACTCACTTCCTTCTCATCCCATCCAGACAGGGAACAAGCATTTTAGCTATCGTGTCTGTTTCAATTACAAATATGGGCAAAACTTTAAAAATATTCTGTAATAAAGACAATAAATAAACACAGCAAATCGCTGCATTTCCATTATATAAGAAATGCAGTTAAAATAAGAGGTGGATAAGTTTGCTTACAGATAAAATCTAAGGGCGCACCGACTGCAGATTTCTGTCAGTTTTATAAGATTACAAGATATATTCCTTATTTAAATCTAAAAATACAGGAATAACCAATTAAAAGTCAGCGGGGTCCGATTAAAGAAAATCATCAACCAGTAAAGGTCCGGAGACATTTTTCATTAAAATCTGGAAATTTAAACAGAATTTATCACTGAAATAAAATGAAGTTTTTATGCCTCCATGTTATACATTGACTTTTTAAATAAAAAAAATAAAAACAAAATCCATTTTAAAATGAAAAGTGTAGACAATTTCCTGATTCACAAATTTTATAAAACAACTGAACTGACCCTTTTTGTTGTTTTTGTTTTTTTATTTTAACGTCATAGGGAAGCTGCTGTTCCAACGGTTGCATTTCTGAATTCTCCCGACTGGTGCACGACTTTACATGAGTGAATAAAGTGACTGTGATTGGTCGTTTATCAAAGGTGTGGGATTGTTGTGGCAGAAGGTTCACAAGCCTTTCTGGTTGTGGCTGGTGTCTTGGAAGCATCTTGCTAACCAGTTAGCTACTTAGTGCTAGTAGGTTCCTAATGGGAAATTCCATTGGGACCAAGTAGCACTAAATTGGTGACTTAGAAACGACACTGTCAAGGAACACTATGGACAGAGGAAACATGCAAGAGGAGGAGAGTTTAGTGTCGGAGGTCGTGGATGAGTCTCCTCCATCATACATTTTTTATTTAGAGGAGGAAAGCGGGGATGAAGATGTTGTGGAAGAGGACGCCAGGGCGGCAGAAGCTTGGTTTGGTGTAGAAGGCTTCCAGCCGTACATGTTTGAGCCCTTGCCTCGCAACGCTGCCAGTTCTGTTAGCTCTACGCCTGCTGAAGACACAGACGTCCATCCACGTGAACACTGGGACGGAACTCAATGGGAAAGGAAATTATTCTTATTTCAACCGTTGCGTATATTAGCTGTGACATATGAATCAAGATGCTATGAGCGAAAAAATTTGATGACCATTGATATATGATTGGTGGAATTTAGGTGTTCAGGCTGACGTATAACTAACTGGCCTGCATAAGATAATGGAAAAAAAATAGGGATGCATGATATTGGGATTTTGGCCGATATCCGATATGCCGATATTTTAAAACTCATGTAGCCGATAACCGATAATGATACCGATGTTAAAGCTGGACAAAAATAAGTAGTCACTGAAAATAGCCGTTTTGTTATCCATTTCTGACACTTGGAAAAATAATAAACTCAAATATATTTTCATATGCTGATATCAAATTGATTTTTAAAAACGCGGTATCGATCTATTTTACTTTCAAAATCTCATTAAAATTTCATCGTTCTGTTACAAACTCTCGTGATATTTTGCAAATTCTTGTGAGATTTTGTTAGTAAAATAGATCGATACCGCGTCAATATATCAACATATAAAAATATGGCAAAATTTTGTGAATTTTCGGGGGATTTCGTAGCATAACGATGACATATAGCAATATTTCATTAGTAAAAGAGATTGATATGGTGTTTTTAAATAGCAATATATCAGCATATGAAGATATTGTGATATTTTAATGTATCAATATTTTTTTCCCTTGTCTTTAAAAGTTTTTAAGTCTGTAAAAAATAATTTTTTTGAGGAAGAAGAGGTAATAGTAAGCCAGAATGATTCGACATTTCAATATGACTTCGCAACGACTTTAAAAAAGATTATATAGGATCTTTAAAGCCTTTCAAAATGCTACGTTTAATTAAAAACTGGTTTATTTTACCTGTAGGCAGCATATGAGGAGGGGCATGTGGGCGATAATCACTTTACTAGAGGTCTTTGACTGCAGCTTCTCCGACAGTTTGGTGCAAAGGTTCTCAGCTCCTGTAGGAAAAAAAGCAAACAGCTTGAAATTCGCATCAGTTGAACGTAGTCATTGTTAAACTAGGTGAGAAAAGCCAATCTTTACCCTGTTCCTCTGTTACAGCCCAGACCATGAGGTCAACACAGGCAGCGTTGGCCTGACAGCGCAGCTTGAGTGGGCTCAGTTCGCTCTGGAGATACTCCACATCATGGAGAATCCTCTGCAGCTCTGATTGGCTGCTGCTGAACTGCTCCAGGACAAAGTCATGGACTTCTTTCACATAGTCCGTCTGAAGGTCTAAACCGTGAAAAACATCATTTATTATACAGACTACCACAATGCTTGAATGCTGTTTTTTTAATTATCATTTAAAAGATTTGCGGCCTTACCTTTTAAATTGTACAGAGTGTCTCTCAGCATTTTAAATATGGCCACATATAATGGATCACTGAATGTTTTGTAGTGGAAATGGATGCCAGGATTGCTCTAACAAGAGAAAAGCACCATTACTGTGATGAATCAGTGAGAAGTCCAAAATGACTTATTACTGTAACTGAAAATATAGAGGATGATCTTTTATTTCCGGGTGGATCATCTAAATAAGTGGTCCTCCTAATTGTCAATCATTCTGGTGATATGTTTACGTAAGGCCGTCCTACGTGCTTGTCCCGTTAGCTATCTTTTTCTGCTCATGCACACTTTCAGGCGTATATCTGTGGTGAGCTACGTTTTCAGACAGTCATTGAAGCTCACCTTTCTCACAGTGGTTCTTTGAAAATGGCCAAGGGGCGTAAGAGAAAAAGTGTCTACGAAGCGTATGAGAAGAAAAGAAAGGCCTCAGAAGAGGCGGTTATATCCCAGAATGCTTTGTGAGGAAAGCTCCCCTCGCAAAGAATTGTGGGAATTGCTGTCACAGTGGCCTGTGTCGCGATAGGCTGTAGCTACCCGACAGCGGTGACTAACAAAGATGGCAGCACGAGGTGGAGGAGGAGTTACGTAACATATGGGGAGAAAAAGAAACAGTGATCATCTGTCTGAACTGAGTCCACTCTATATAGTGATTGAGGGATTTAGGCGTTAGGACGGATGTTCTGACACAGTAAGCTTGTATGAGCTATGAGAACAGAAACTTTTAAACAGAGCGTGCACGACGAGAGATGGGCTCACGCACTCACATTTTTTTGGAGAGGGTGGGTCTTTAAAAAAATTATAAATCGCAAATTTTTTTTTTCTTTTCTTTTAAAGGAAAAGTCCGCTCAAACTTCTGAAGCACTTTAAATATGAAATTATTCCATACTGTTCAATAAATAATAGGTGTTTTTAATTAGGAGTAATTTAATTTGAATGTGCTTTACTGGAGGCATCCATGTTTGTCAAAGAACACTACTGCCACCTACTGGTTTGTGACGTCACGGTGCGGTATCGGCTGTTGATCAAGTCCCAGTGCTGTATCTGGTGTTTGTCACAACGCATTATTATCCATGATGACCATTGCACCATGCGAAGCAGAGAGTAACGGATTAATAACGTGTTTTTTCTCTGGCTAGAAGTTCGATGGCAAATCCTTCCTCTTCAAGTTGGCAATCTAACAATGAACCCGCACGTGGAGGATCATGAATCGCAAAAGTGAAATAATTCATTTTTTCCCCACTTTTACCCGATGAATTGCAAAATCCAACTGCCATGCACATGGGCATTGTCAGTGTAACTACAGCTCTGGTGAATTTCAATGGTGAAGTCCTCTGGAAATCTTCAATAATTGTTGTTGATTGCAGATGTGTCTAGTAGTTCCCATTGATTTGGCTTGTGAAGCGGGGAGAATGGCGCTAGGCTAACCGCACCGTGACATCACTGCTGGAAGATGGCAG
Source organism: Cyprinodon tularosa (assembly GCF_016077235.1). Classification (NCBI taxonomy): domain Eukaryota; kingdom Metazoa; phylum Chordata; class Actinopteri; order Cyprinodontiformes; family Cyprinodontidae; genus Cyprinodon; species Cyprinodon tularosa. Next base: position 246,797 of record NW_024039604.1, read on the forward strand.
GAGTGAGGTGTTACTATATTTGGCAAAAATGGCCGCTCCCAGACTCGGTGATCGCAACGAAAAATATTGTTTTTATTTTTTTACTGATCAACGCTAACTTCATGAAATCACGACAAACGTATTGGTTGTAGGTATAAATAACGATCCATTGGTTATTCCTTCCTGTCCAGACTTCTACTTCAAAATAAAAAAGCCAGTGTTGGATTATGGTGACCCTCTGTCCAGTGATTCATAAGAGTGAGTTAATCACCTTTAGATTTGTAACAAACTGCAAGAATTTAACCCGTCACAGTGAGTAACTGGGGGTCTTGTTGAAATCCACTTTATGGGAAATGAAAACACAAAAGAGTAACAAGCAATATTGTGAGCTTCACTTGCTCTCTGACCAAAACGTCTTTTTATCGACTATAAATCTGAATCCAGATCTTTATGGTGTAATAATTCTGATTTAGATTGATGATTTTGACTCATTTTCTTCTTAATCAATTCCACTTTGTTTATAATAAAGTTTTTCACTCAGAATATTAGATTCATTGAGATCTAGGGTGGATTTTAGAACGTTCCTTTTAATTTTGTGAGCAGTGAATGTTTTATATGTAATAGTTGAGCTTTTCTTTGCCAGGCCTCCCTTTCAATAGAATATTTTCAAAGATGACTTTCCTGGTTAAATAAAGATTTTATAAAATCATAATAATTACATGTATTTGAATAAAAGAAGAACAGGGCCGTGTGGAGTCCTACCTCTCGAAGTTCTGCTAAGGTTCCATCCAGGGACTTTAGAAATGACTCGGAAACAAACTGCTCAACCTGTTCAAGACAAGCAACAGTTTAGATTAACATTTCAGTTCATCGTCACCGTGATGCTTTTTAAAGAGACTTTGAATTTCACTAGGATGAATGCTACTCTGCAAAAAATTTTAATCTACATAAGTCAATTTTTCTTAAAATAAGTGTCATTTTTTTTAATGGAGGAGGAAAGTGAGACATTTTGCCAATGGAATGAGACAATTTACATTTAAAATAAGAAAGTACAATTGTATCGTTTTATTTCAAGCGCATGTTTTCTAATTATCTTATTCTAAGAGTGAAAATACTCATTCGATTGGCAATCTATCTCATTTACTTCCTCAAATTTAGGGTAAATACACTTAATTTAAGATATTTTTAGTTATTTCTAGATCGTTTTTCCAGTGTAAAAGGAATTGCACTGCAAAACCGATCTAGAAAGAAGTAAAGAATTCTTAATTTAGGTGCATTTAGCCTTAATTTGAGCAGTTTTATCAGATTATTTGCCAATGGAATGAGTATTTTTTGCTTTTCAAATAAAAAGATTAGATAATATTCACTTGAAATGAGACAATAAAATTGTTTTTTTCTTATTTTAAAAGTAAATTGTCTTGTTCCATTGGCAAACTGTCTCACTTACCGTATTTTCACAACCATAAGGCGCACCGTACTAAAAGGCGCACTCTCAGTTATGTGTCCCATTTCTGTATTTAACACACACATAAGGCGCACCGGACTATAGGGCGCGTTTTTTATATACAGGTACATGTCCTCTACTACCTTTAAATACCTCTACTGCGTATTTAAAAATACAGCGGGGGCAAAACTGAGTATGACTGTGCTTTATTCATGTATTTATTACAAACTATTAATCAAACCTGGCTGCTGGCCGTGAGACAGACACATCGCAGATGACACAGCGCTGTGATCACTCCTAAATTAACTTAAAATCCTGAAACCTGCCGACGGAATATGTTCGCTTTTATTACCGGTATCCTGGTGCCTGCAGTTAAAATTATTTAGATGAAAAACACCTGCCAGCAGCCACGGTGAACCTGGAGGCTGCCCGGCCTAGAGGCTGCTGATGAAAGGATTTCTGCTGTCGGTGCACCGCTGGTATGTGGGGGTCTGAGCGCCTCCGACAGAAATAGATAATCTGGATGAACTGACTGCAATTATGAAGTTTTCAGGTGGACTTTCTCACTTAAAAACATATTAAAACTACTTTATTCCCCCTGATCACAGCAAATATAGCTGCAAGATTAAGATTATTTAGATGAAAAAACACCTGCCAGCCACCGCGATGAAGAGGAGGAGACCCGCCCAGAGGCTGCTGTTGAATTAAGTTTTCAGGTAGAAAAATAGAGCGGGAGCAAAACTGAGTGTGATTGTGCTTTATTCATGTATTTATTACAAAGTATTAATCAAACCCATCAAAGTCATCATCCTCTGTTTCTGAATTAAACAGCTGCGCTAAATCAGACATGCCAATTTCCCCTTCTTCGCTATCAGAGTCACTTTCCGTACAGCGCGGCTCCTCAGAAATAATGCCGGCTTTTGCGAAAGCTTGAACAACAGAGCCAGCAGACACTTTAGTCCAAGCATCTACAATCCATCCGCAAACGGTGGCGTAACTTGCCCGGCGCTGCCTTCCACTTATCCTGAAACTGTGGTCTCCGTCTGTCATCCATCGCTCCCACGCCACTCGCAGCCTTACTTTGAACGGCCGGTTCACACCGATGTCGAGCGGTTGAAGTTCCTTTGTCAGACCTCCCGGGATAACGGCGAGCACAGCATCCATTTGATTCACCATGTTTTTCTCTTCAGCTGTGAGATGGGCACGCATGGAGTCACAGATTAACAGCGATGGTGATGCGTGGAAAAAAACACCTGTTCTCCTCACATACACCTCTCTCAGCCACGCTTTCATCATCTCCTCATCCATCCAGCCCTTTTCTTTGCGTTAATATCATATGTCATCAGAGCGCTGTGTCTACCTCGCTGTCAGCTCCCAGATCAGCTTCTCTGATTGGTTGATGCGGCGCGTCCAGCAGCAAAACTTCAATTTTTCCATCTCGAGCAGCAGCAGCGTGTTGGCGGTGCGTTAGATGCTTAAAGGCTGCGGGACCTTTTGCTGCACCTATACGCGCGTCAACCATTGACTTTGCATGTAAACTCGCTGCTTCTGCTGCACCTGCTGGGTCCGGTTCACACCGATGTCGAGCGGTTGAATAACAGCGAGCACAGCGTTAATTTGTTTCCCCATGTTTTTCACATCAGCTGTGAGATGGGAATGCATGGAGTTACATATTAATGGTGATGAGTGAAAAAAAAACACCTGGTCTCCTTACATTCAGCCACTCTTTCATCATCTCCTCAATGAGGTGGTCTCAAAAGTCGCAGTTGCAACACACATAGGGTGCACCGCACCAAAGGGCGCACCGCACATTTTGAGGGGAAAAAAAGACGTTTAAGTGCACCTTATAGTCGTGAAAATACGGTACCTCCCGAATTAAAGAAAATGCACTTATTTTAAGAAACAAATGACTTTTTGAGATTTAAATTTTTTGCAGTGTGTTAATTATATTAGGCACCAACCATTTGAAGGAGCAGTCTGAGCATATCCATAGGGACCTGGAACTCTCCGGCGCTGCTCCCGGTGAAGAGCGGAGACACGGAGAAGCTGGAGCTGATGGTGGAGAAGTAGTAATCCGGGTCCACCGCGCTGCCATCAGGGAGGTAAGAACCTGAGGCAGGACGGAAAATCACAGCCATCAGAGATTTTTTTGAAAGGACGGCAACAAAAGTGGCTGATAGGATCAGAAGCTATTTCTTTAAACAATTATTCAATTTAATTTACAAAAGCATTCAAACCTCAGGGACTTATTTCATATTTTTGCATGTTAAAGCCATGAAATTCAAGGTATTTTATTGATGTGATTGACTGCAACATAGTAGCTCATTATTGTGATGTAAAGGGAAAATATTGGAGGGATTCTTTCGTATTTATATTCTAAAAGGCTAAGCTGCACATTTATCCTATTTAGAACCACCTTTAGTTGAAATTGCAGCTGTGATTCTTTAGGGGAATGATACTCCCACCACCATGCATCAGAATGAGATACTGTGCAGCTTTTGGTCTATTTTTGTGACCAAACATTTTATCAAGCTTCACCACAACTTCCACCCCGACCTTCAGCGTTTACCGGTGGCCAGTCACCATGGAAACATCTGAAGACGTCACAGAAAAGCTGGATTTATACAGATAAGAATACATACAGGTGGACTATGTTAGCTTTATAACAGACTTCTGAAGGAAAAAAGATTAACTTGGTTTTGTTTAAGGATAACAGATAAAAATGGCTGAAATAAATAAGCACACCACACTTTTTTAAAAGCATGTGTTCGCTTGATATAGGCAAGATTTTTCATTAAATAAGTGTATTTTCCCTTGAATGTAGAAGGCAAGTAAGAAATTTGCTAAAGGAATAAGATATTTTATGTTTAATAAGTCGTTTTAATAAGTGTTTTAATAAGAAAAAAACAACTTCTTTGTTTCCTTACAAGTCCATAATGTCTAATTACCTTATTACATTATTTTAAGGGGAAAAACATGAATTCCAATAGCCTTTCATGTAGTTTAGCTGTTTGAAATAAGGGCCACTGGATTCATTTGAAGTAAATTTTCCTAGTTTTTAATCACTTTCTTTGCCGTGTTCCGTTTTACTCTGTATTGCATTTGTCTATTAACAAAATAATGGAAAATACATTAAAATGTGAGGTTTTAGTTTAAGGAAATTACCTTCAAAGTACTGCGCAGAGGGATCAGCAGGAGAACTAGGTGTCAGCCCTGTTCTCTCCGGACTTGCCTAAAAAGAAAAAAATGGATCCAATCTTAATCAGCAGCTCCCAGGTGCCTTGCCTTATTCTGCTCCCGGTCTGTTATACCTGCTGTGAAACGCTGGACACGGAGGAGCCTTTACGCTTCAGGGAGTCTCCCTGACACACTGTGAGCAGAGAGCTCGGTAGGATTGAACGGAACTCGTTGAAAGAGCGCCGGCGGGCAGCATCGCCTCCATCCGCAGTGGACAGCAAAGGAGCAGCAGGTCGGGGGAACAGCTTAGACAGCAGCGGCTCGTCAGTGTTACTGTATCGGCCGAATGCCCTGGCTACACCGAGCAGGCAGGGTACAGCGTACCTGCACAGGTATTCTGCAAGTGGAATCGAGCACAAAATATATCAGAATCTAGAGGTAGCAGCTAAAATATTGATTCGACATGCAAGTTTTTCATGTTGGCACCTTTATCGTGAGAATCTGGATTCTTGCAGATGTCTCGGAGGACCTGCATGATGTCCATGAGCGCCTCCAGGATCTGAAATACATGGTTAGCTTCTGAAGTACAGCTTTATTAGACGATGGAATACATTAAAAAAAAATAAAATAAACAGTCAACAGTGACACTGGCCTCCATTAAAAAAATGTAAAACATTTTAATAACTAAATTATTTACAGAATGAAAGAAAACAACAATTTTTTTTAGACTATGATCTCAAAACTACCACGTCTAAATGTATCACAGATGCAAAAATGGGGTTTAAAAGAAGAAAAAAAAGCGCTGAATGTTGGAATCTGTAAATAATATACCAATCTTATGTTTATATTTTATCACTGCTGCACTTTAAAAATAGAAATGTCTTGGGAGCTGTACCGAGCGAAAATTTTTTTTTTTTCTTAAAATGACAATAAAGTCTGTTTAAGTCTAAGTGCTGATTCATATTCTATATATAAGAGGGATTTTACCGGAAGCACTTTGCACACAGCAGCCAGAGAGTTAATGTAACGATAATCCAGAACGGTCCTAAAACTAACAGCAGCATCAATAAGGTCTACATTTACATACCTAACACTAAACAATTATTTCACCAATATGAGTTTCTATAAGGCCTGATGTAGACAATTTCTTTTTTTTCTTCTTCTTCTTCTTCTTCTTTTTTTTTTAGGTTTTTCTTTTGTTTTTGCGGCACTAAGTGGCTCTTTTTTGCGACAGTAGGCTGACAGGAAAGGGGTTATGAGAGAGAGAGGAAGACATGCGGCAAAGGACCGCAGGTCAGATTCAAACCCAGGTCGGCCGTGTCTAGGACTAAGCCCTCCGTACATGGGTTGTGCGTGCTAACCGCTGCGCCACCTGCAGGCCCTGATGAGGCCAATTACAATCAAACCAAATAACCTAAGGGTAATTCATGTCTTAAAGTCGTAGGGAAACAGCTTTTCCAACCGTCGCATTTCCGAATTCTCCCGAGTGCACGACTTTACACGGCTGAATAAAGTGAATGTGATTGGGCCTTTATCAAGGGGGCGGGACTGAAGCAAGTTTGATTCTGGCTGGTTAGTTGGAAGCATCTTGCTAACCAGTTACCAACTTAGTGCTAGTAGGTTCCCAATGGGAAATTCCATTGGGACCAAGTAGCACTAAATTGGTGACTTAGAAACGACACTGTCAAGGAACGCTATGGACAGAGGAAACATGCAAGAGGAGGAGAGTTTAGTGTCGGAGGTCGTGGATGAGTCTCCTCCGTCATACATTTTTTATTTTTTTATTTAGAGGAGGAAAGCGGGACGAAGATGTTGTGGAAGAGGACGCCAGGGCGGCAGAAGCTTGGTTTGGTGTAGAAGGCTTCCAGCCGTACATGTTTGAGCCCTTGCCTCGCAATGCTGCCAGTTCTGTTAGCTCTACGCCTGCTGAAGACACAGACGTCCATCCATGTGAACACTGGGACGGAACTCAATGGGATTGAGTATATTAGCTGCAAAATATGAATCACAATGCTATGACCGAAAAAATTTGATTGACAGATGACCGTTGATATATGATTGGCCTAATTTAGGTGTTCAGGCTGACGTATAACTAACTGGCCTGCATAAGATAAAGGGAAAAAAAACACACAGATTTTAAGACAGGATTTTTTTAAATAGAAATTTTCTAAATTTTGGGACAATATCGTCTAATAAAGATTACATTTATAAACATGTTTAAGCCAGAATGATTAGACATTTAAATATGACTTCCCTACAACTTTAAAAATAAAACATTCTACTCAATTTAGAACTTTCTGTAACGCTTTATTTTACAGAACATCAATAACCATATAATAGCATGGTAATAACATAGCAAGTTACACTATCACTAAAAGAAAACCTTATGGAGAATTTTTGTAAGTGCTGTGGTTCAAATTTTAGGCAGACAACGTAAAGTCAGACTTCTTAGATTTCAAACTGTTATCAGCAGCAAACTCATTATTTCCTCGTCAGCAATTAATTAGTGTTATTATCTAGTAAAATGCAGTTTTCTGTTGGCATATAACAGAAACCAAACCTAGAAGACAGCAAGCCAGTCTTTTTAACCCATGTTTATATGTTACCTGAGTTCAGTTTTATAATGCTTTAGTTACTTGATCATAAGTTACAATTTAATTTATAAGCCTTTGGTAGGTGGTGGCCTATAGTAGAAACGTTTATGTGGTAACCTAATGGTGACTAACCACCCAATAGTTAGATGGTAACATACAATTCTACTATTTACATGTGGGTAATTACTTTGAAATGACATACCTTAATTTTGAGGTAATTACCAAATAAAGCATTTCTTGTTACCAAGTAATATTGTGTGACTTGCTATGTTATTACCGTGTTATTACTTGGTTGTTGATGTACTGTGACAGAAAGCTTTAGTGAACTTTCCTGCTAAGAAACCAAAATCCTGTTATTTTCATACAATATATAAAAAACAGGTAATGAGGCTCTATTTTTTTTTCTTTCTTTCCTAATAAGCAGAAACACGTCGGCACAGACCTGTCCTCGTAGGTTCTCATCTCTTTGGGCAACATCTGACAGCAGCGTTACAAGACAAAAGCTGAAGTTTTCAGCGACTGGAAGAGCATCTGTGTGAGAAAATGACAATAAAGATCAACCAGAGTTTGAAACCCTCAAAACACAGCGTGGATTTCACTGCACTGATACAGACCCGGTCCTTTGCGTTCTGAGCTCTCCTCTATCCACTGGACTTTAGGAAGCCCTTTAAGCAGCCCAAGAAGGTAGGGAACGATAACATCTTTGTGCTGCAAGACAAGGATCGCACAGAACATCAGTTTCAGCAGGTCACTGTGCAGTGGGAAAAAAAGTATTCAACTATTCACCCTAGTTAAAGAAATAGAGATCTATGGATTTCACTCAGTCGTCACATTTATTCAAAAAGAGAACAGTTCATCATACAGCCCTTATGGCACAGCATTCTGCCCTGTTCTGCCTGAGCAGCGTTCATTCCCCCTCACTTACAACAATTAAAGTAGTCAGAGTTATGGGAAGAAGCTATGTCTGGTCTACAAACACTATCCTGCAGGGAATGGTGTGGCCTTGAAAGTGAAACAGACTGAGTGAAAATTTTTATAGTGAGTAAATAGGATAAATTCATATATAACAGAAGAGAAATCAACATTTTCCGACAACACACTGTTGGCGCGAAAGCATAAAAAGTGACAAACAGGGTTTACCTGGAGGTGTGACTCCACCAGAAAAATACCGAGAGCGATTACAGCATCCCTCCTCCTCTCATCAAGCTGGAAGACCCCTCTGAAGTCCACAGGGCACATACATTGCAGCTTCTGCACCTGCAACACAAAAACACAGGAAAATGAAGAAAGGCAACAATTACTTTTTAACAAACTTTATGAATTACTAAAATCCAGGTTTTTCTGCAAACTTTCAGCATCTGTGTAAAGGAAAAAATACAGTTTTTCAGCAATATGATGGATGATATTATGTTTCATTTATTTCTGATAAAACAAAATATTTTACAGCAGAATTTCCAACCCCCCTGCAGTTTTACTGCAGTCCACTAGGGGGAGTGACCTCTGTGTTGAGAAGCTATGCTTTGCTGAGGAGGAGAGAGTTGATTGGATCAGCAAATACATCTGAGAGTACTAGAAAAATTATAATCCTATGGGAGAATTATCCTGCCATAATGTAAGAGCACATGATTTCAATTTGAGAAAAGAATCTCATCTTCTTGCACTCAAAACTTATAATGCTCACACTCAAAACATGCGCTCTCTCTCAAATATTTTCATTTCTCTCTCAAATCTTTGTTTCTTCTCTCAGATTTAATGCTTCTTGCACAGATATTTTCTCCTCTCGCTTGCCTCCTTCTCTTTGAGCACAAACCGCGCTCTGCTCGGGTCTCAAATACGCTCGCAAACCCGTAGGCTCTGCTTGCCGATTTTTTCTGCTCTCTCTCGGATTGCAGTTGGATCGTCGCCTAGCAACCATTCCAGCCAATAGAACGACAGCCTCGATAAGGGTGCGCTTGTTTAACCCTACTGAGTGTGCCTGTGCTACTACGCCACTTATAAGAGCGTCAGCTGAAACTGCTATTTACAGTAGTTTTGTGGCTCGATTCAGCAAAGTTCAATACTTATGGATAACCCAAACAATTCTGAATTAAGTAATTTTAAACAATTAGTGGTTTGTTATGTACAAAAGCAAAGAACAGACATATTAAATTATTATCTTGAAATACTTTGTTAGTATTGATTTCAAAGTGTAGGGGAAAAAATAATTTTTTTTACAAAAAGTTTAAATGTTGGATAGTTATTTCCAATTATTATTATGGTGTTATGTGTCCAGTCAGCTTTCTTATTGACGTGAACACCCAGGTATTTGAAACTCTCCACAGTTTCTATGTCCTGCCCCTGAATGTTCACACGGGGTCCTCTCCTGAAGTCGATCACCATCGCCTTGTTCTAACTGGTGTTTAAACACAGGTGTTTTTTCTCACAACAGTCCACAAAGTCCATGATGACTGACCAGTACTCCTGTCCATTCCTCTCAGACACACAGCCCACAAGGTGAAGGTGTAGGGTGAAGAGAAATGGAGACAGGTCGGTGGCCTGGAGGCCCCAGTGCTGCAGACTGCCACCTCTGACTGATAGCCTTGCAGACACAGGGCTGGTCAGTCAGAGAAAATCCTGACTTTGATTTTCTTATAGAAGTCAGGAGAAAAAGATTTCTGTTCCAGGGTCAAGTCATCCACGCCTCCGAAAATTAACAATCTCACTGTTAACTAAATATAAAATTTGAGGTCTGATTAAACATGATAATAAAATTTAAATAAATAAATACCAATTTTAATATCATAATACAGTACTTATTATTTATTTACCTGCTGATATAGCCAAAGAAACCGCATAGGTAGTCCAATGAAAAGCTCCTTTGAGGTAAAAAGAGCGGTGGCTTTCAGAAGACATAAGTCTCCTTTCCCTGTAATGTCCTACTTGAGCTGCGAATGGACTCCTCTTTCGGACCAATTGTCCACTCATCCAACATTTTAAAACATCCATAACTCACTGACTGGTTAAAACGTAAAGATTTGCCATTATACTAACAAAGTATTTCAAGATAATAATTTAATATGTCGGTTCTTTGCTTTTGTACATAACAAACCACTAATTGTTTAAAATTACTTAATTCAGAATTGTTTGGGTTATCCATAAGTACTGAACTTTGCTGAATCGAGCCACAAAACTACTGTAAATAGCAGTTTCAGCTGACGCTCTTATAAGTGGCGTAGTAGCACAGGCACACTCAGTAGGGTTAAACAAGCGCACCCTTTCCAGAGGCTGTCGTTCTATTGGCTGGAAAAGTTGCTAGGCGACGATACAACTGCAATCCGAGAGAGAGCAGAAAAATCGGCAAGCAGAGCCTACGGGTTTGCGAGCGTATTTGAGACCCGAGCAGAGCGCGGTTTGTGCGCGAAAAGAAGGAGGCAAGCGAGAGGAGAAAATATCTGTGCAAGAAGCATTAAATCTGAGAGAAGAAACAAAGATTTGAGAGAGAAGAGAAAATATTTGAGAGAGAGCGCATGTTTTCAGTTTGAGCATTATAAGTTCGGAGTGCAAGAAGATGAAATTCTTTTCTCAAATTGAAATTATGTGCTCTTGCATTATGGCAGGATAATTCTCCCATATAATCCCCCTAAAATCAAACTTAAAGCAAGACTGTGTAAAAGTTCTTATCCACTAGAGGGCGCTGGACTATGGAGTGAATTATGTTCCCATGTTTTCCCAAATAGAAATTTGAAAGAAAAACAATTTTTTTTTTTATATTGGAATAAATAAAGGCCAATCCAGAAATCCAACTTTGAAAAACATTTAATAAAAAAAAAAAGAGTAACACTGCAGTTTTCCCTGATTTAGTTTTTTCAAAAGATGTTAACAAAAAAATTTTTTTTTACAGATATTTTCCACTTTCTTTGATGTTCCTCTTTGTCAGATTGAGTTTAATGAATTGCATTTTTTCTAAATACTGGATTTCACATCATTCTCCATTCTCTTTGCATTTGGGGGCGGGCCTTCCTGGAGGAGGGGTGAAAACTTGCCCAATTTGCAGCGTCTATTAACAAAACAAATATATTATTGTGTTGCTTAAAAGGGCTGGGTATTTTTGCCAAAGTCCTGAATCGATTCGATTTTGATTCATACAGTTCTAAATCGATTAATTTCGGTAAGATCTGTTTTTACAATAATGAAAGTGGTTTAACTGTGTTTCAAAATACTCATGTATTTTATTTTTTTCCTGTCACATTGAACACAAAGTGCAAACTTGTAAATCAGACAGTTTAAACATGAGATTTGAACAAAACTGACTCAAAAGTGCAAACTTGTTTGTGAAAAGTGAAGCCTCACTCGAGCAAGCAAACGTGAAACACCACAGACACTCATGAGATGCATTATCTTCACTGCACAAACTATATTTGCAGCGTTGTCTGTAAGAACTACAGGGTGTTTTCTGGTCAGCCCCCATTTGTTAATGTCTTCAGTCAACCTATTGGCTATATTTGCAGCTGTCTGGTTTGAAGTCATCTTGAGTGCATCTTTCCTGCTTATTTGAACGTGAACATCACTATAAAATTAATTGATCAAATTCCCTAGACCTCAATTTTGCAAAAATGTAAAGGAATCGATTGAAAATCGATTAAATCGATTTTTTTACCCAGCCCTATTGCTTAACACGCCGGTTAAATTAAAAGAATCTAAAATAATCTATTTCCTTGAATCTCATTTCTTTTTCCAGACTGTTCTTCGATTCCTCCCCTACGCTTTCTGTATTTCACTCATTGCTCTTCTCTCACATTTAGTTGGGAAAACCACCTAGGATTTTGCATAAGCTGAGAGCTTTCCTCTACCGGTGTGTATATATATATATATATATATATATATATATACACATATATAAATATATTAGGGCTGCAACTAACGATTATTTTAAAAATCGATGAATCGGCCGATGATTTTTTCGATTAATCGATGAATCGGACAAAAAATATTTTTTATATTAACCTCTTTATTCCAAAATAAACATTTTAGACAGAACAAACAAGCACACAAGTACAGGTTTAGACTAGAAGAGTTTTGCCTTTTAAGACAGGAAAGTATAGCAGTTAAAGTTGCTAAAGTTGCTACTTGAGAAAATACTGAACCATAGAGATAAAAATAGCCCTGTGATTCAAATTATAAATTGTATTTGGAATAAAAATGAGAGAACTAGGGGTGCTAAAAAACACATCCTCCAAAGACAGATATTTACATGGGAATGTGGCAGATAATTAATTGACATATTACTGATCTTGCTGGATTTTATTCTGCTTTGCTTCCATACTTTACTTTACTCTATCTTTGCCAGAAGAATTAAACTTTAAAAGCCTTGCCCTCACAATTTGCAAGTTAATTTATTTATAAAGTAAATATAAAAGCTGCTTAAGCTAATTCAAATGAAATTAAAAGTAAAATAAGTAGCCAACCTTATCACTGTCTGTAACCTACTAACACGGTAAGGAAAGCATCAGATGAGCTACCTGAGAAACTAACGTTACATTTCCCCCCTTTAAAACCAAACAAACAAGGTGCTTCCGTGCCATGTTCATTTGTTTTTACAAAAGTTGCATGTTACGACTTTTTTCACTTTACAAAGCGCAGGCTATTTTAATTATTGTGATCAATTTGCACCATCAATCCCGGCGCATGCGCGCTTCATTTGCAGTCTGGACGCTGAGGGTAAACTATGGCGTTACATTTATGTCATACGCCATACTGGAGGGGTCTGAAAAGTCGCTGAGTTGGGAACACTGCACCTGCGGTGCTGGCTCGCTCTGCCGTATTTTTTCTTCTTCCCCTGCTTCAGTCAAGTGGATGTGATGACGACGGCGGCAGATGACACATTAATCACACAACTAATCGATGATGAAATTCGTTGCCAACGCTTTTAAAAGTCGATTTTTATCGATTTTATCAATTCGTTGTTGCAGCCCTAAAATATATATACATATATAAATATATATACATATATAAACATACACACGGTATGGGGTCTTGGTTCGGCACGCACATTGCCATGCAGAATACACACCTGCAAGCTCTGATTGGTCTGTAGTCATAGAGGCCGTTTCTCAATGTGTACTAGTGCATTCTCATGTTCTCATGTGCTTGTGAAACGTCATCACCCTCAGCCCTACTACTGTCCAATTCACAAGAACAGCAGACCGAGAACAGATCAATGTCCCTGGATGGTTTTATCGCCTCTCCCTCTTTACCCAGCATGCATCAGAGCAGACTTGTCCGTTCTTAAGATTGACAGCTGTCCCAGCATGCACTGCGGCAGCAGCAGCTTTCAATGGGGCGCTTGAGTATTAAGTTAAAAGCTCTCTTTTCTGTTGATTTTGTTCAATAAAAGTACGTTTTAAGATCATTTGAGGCGAAAACATATTTTAAATCGTCAACATTATGGTCTATTTACCAATTTTTCTTCTCAAGAACATACTTGGCAAGGAAACAAGTCTATACTCGCGTTCTTGTGAATTGGGAAAAAGTCCTAGACATGCCTGAATTGGTCTAGATAGTAAACGCCACCTTAAAATACAAACTGAACTCTGTGGGAAGGAAAGGCTGTTGGGTTTTGTTGTTGCGAGCGAGTGCTAACAATGGCGAGTGACGAAGAATTAGTCAGTGGTGTGGGATAACCTCGGGTTCCCTGTAAGGTATAACAGCGATGGAGAGCAGAACAAAGACGGTCTGTTGTCGTTGTTCGACACCTGTTCATTACGTGAGTGGGAACACTTCAAATATGCTGACACATATCAAACGACACCACCCAGATATCCCCATCACCAACAAAAGACAGAAGAAAAGTGCCCAATTACGTCTCCCAAATGTATTACCACAACCCCTTGATACGAATACATGCAGAGCAAAAGAAATTACAGAAGCAATTGGAATCTACATCGTATCTGCTGTGCGGCCATAATCCACAGTAAAACAGGCAGGATTCAGATATCTATTGCCTTTGAGGATAGCCTTTTGGTCAGGTTTTTGTTTCTGCACTGTACCGAAAATGTACCGAACCGTAGGATCCATACCGAGGTACGTACACAACCATGAGTTTTTACTATCGTTCCACCCCTAATATATTTTATATATTTTAAAAAACAGGGAGAGGTGGCCTATTGGTTAGGGCATAGAGCTTGGAATCCTAAGGTTCTGAGTTCAAGGCCCACTGCCACAGACTGCAACTCTGGGTCCCTGAGCAAGACCCTTAACCCCATACTGCTCCCCGGGCGCCGCACAATAGCAGCCCACTGCTCCCCAAGGGGATGGGTTAAATGCATTTCTCCAATGTGAGATCAATAAATTTCAATTATTATTATGTACTTCTCGGCCTCCAACCGTTAAAAGTAGTATGGTATAGACAGATTTGTCATTTTGTATACAAGAGTGAAAACAAAATTACATTTTCTTTAGAACAGCTCTAGACAATTTGTATATTAACAGTTCTAACAGAATTTTTTTTATTATAAATAAAATAACCCATTTTAGTGTTGTTATGAGCGTTTCCTCGAATCGCGTATCAAGGTGTGATTCATTTAGGGGAGGGGCCAAAATTGATGCCGTCCGAAGCCTCGCTACCGTGATACCATGTGACCACTAGGGGAAGTGGTTCAGAAAGAGCAAGAACTTCAACAGGCAAGATGTGGGAGTTTGTAGGAGAGGTGCTGTCAGTTGGATAGAGTTTGGATAGATTCTAAGAATAGATTGGTTGGAAAAACAACAGATCTAATTGGTTAAAACTATTTTGGTCAGATTAAACAATGTAACGATCAAAATCTGAGCAAGCCACTGGACACAGCTGTAACTTTAATGTTACATGTTATACTACTACTATACAATGGTAGTGGCGTCATCTGTTAGACACCACCTTCCACTCCTGAGGCTGATGGTTCAAGACCCACTTTTGAAAGTTGCGATTATACTTAAGTATTTTGGGTAATGAGACTAATTTGTATTGTAAAAATATAGATTAGGTAAAAACACTGCCAAATAAAATTGGCTGATTTAGCCAAATCCAACCCGATTAAAACCAAAAAGTGTGCAAAAACTATTATGTTTGAATAAAAATTACAAACACCTTTCATTTTTCTCATCATTGACAAAAAGTTTCACTGTCTGCTTGAGTTCATTTCAATAAAATGGCAGAAAAACAGTGCACCTTAAATGATTGCTCTCTTCTAAGACATTTTACACTTAAAAAAAAAAAGAAAAAACCCACAAAATATTTTATTATACACACCAATCATTAACAATTTCAAAGGAACTTAAAATGGAAAAAAAGAGAAAAACAATTGCAAAAAAAAAATAAAAAATCACGGATTTCAATAGAAACTGTAGTTATGCACTCCACCAGTAGGTGGTGATATGTTGTTCACATGAGGCTTTATGAACTGTGGGGGTCGGTACCTTCACTACCTAAAAGGTTTAGGCCCCGTCCACACGAAGTCAAAACGAACACGAAACGCTGATATTTTCCAAAACGTTTGCCGTAAAGACGGAGACGTAAAATAAATGTGAGCGTCCACACCAATGCATGAAAACGCTGCAAAATGTATGCCAGGCCTGTAAGTGGCGCTGTGGTGCCAAAGCAAAAATAGGCGACAAAATGTTGGGCATGCGCACTACAACAACCAAACCGGAAAACCCCTAGAAGAAGAACCGAATAGAAAAGATGGCGGCAAGTACGACTGGGCGAACATGTACAAGTCTTGTTTGGACAGATGATGAAGTGGAACTGCTGCTTCGAGTTACACTTGATTATAAAGTCAAAAGACTACAAGAAAGTGTCGATTGGGAGACGTGTTATTCAAAATACAGTGAAAATACCTTCGCCTGGTTGCCCTGCGGGTCCATTTCCGTGGTTCAGTCATATTGAGGTGCTGAACTATGTCGTCTATATTGCTCTGTTCTTCCTGGAGATATCCCAGAAGAAGAAGATTCTGCTGTAAGCCCGACAGCAGGGTGAGTAGCGTGAGCAGCAACCATTCAAAACAGTAAGGCGCCATTGTTGTTGTGATACTGTGTCGCGCATGCGTGTTTAGAGGCGACGCTATGACGCATGCGTGTAAAAAAAAAAATGCGGTTAGGGTGTAAAGATGGAAACGCGAAAACGGCGTTTCAGAATCTTCCCACTCTGAAGGGTGAATAAAAAAAGGATCGTTTACAGACCCCCGAAACGCCGGCTTCGTGTGGATGAGAGGCTGGTTTGGTGAAAAATTTGTGCGTTTAGGCCAGGGTTCGGCTTCGTGTGGACGGGGCCTTAGAAATCTTTTAATTTTAATACATCAGACTAGGACAGAGATAAATTAGTTTGATAACCTTTTGGAACATCCTGTTCATAAAGATTTCAGATGTATACTGCTAAGTGATAAGCTAGCTCATGTGCAACATTGTTCAAAGTAGCAGAGCCCACTATATTCATTTAAAAGCTCATGTTTAGCTGCGCTCTAACTGCATTTAAATCAGAAACCTGATTTCCTTGCAGTGCAAACAATAATCTAAAAAAAAGGAATTTTGATTGTGTTTTGATCTTAGTCTGAGAGGCTGACACTGGTTCTACTTTTAAGATTAGGCTTAACACGTTTATTTTTACAAAGTTTATATTCAGAGTAGCTCAGTTTATACGGGATTACCTCTATATTGCTATTATAGGCTTAGATCGCTGGAGGATATGGGGATGACTTTTCATTATTCTGCTCTCCATTCCCTTATTCTGGATTATTTGCTAATTAAATATTATGCTCTCTGCTTTTCTTATCATAGCAGCTTCATCTGGTCTGTTTCTGTTTGGCTGTGACACCATCCTGGAGAGATGAATCAGCTGTGCTGCTGCCATCAGCACCTCCGATCATAGATTATAAAGTTGGGGTTATTTTTCAGTGTTTATCCCGTTTCTCTCCTAGACATAGCTAAGGGCTCAGCCTTTACTGTGATTAACTGTATGTTCTCTCTTTCATCCCTTTGACATGAAAACTGACAGAGCTTTTCTGAATTGTTTAAATAAATATTATAGACTAACCAAAAATACATTGAAAATAACCAGTTTTATTAGATTAGATTAAACTTTATTGTTATTACACAGGTACAGGTACAAGGCAACAAAATGCAGTTTAGTTCTAACCAGAAGTGCAATAGCAGCAAGTGCAGGATAAATAATGGTTCTATAAATACAGGACATGGGTTTCTACTAAATAAATATAGAGATGAACACCATTATAAACAGAATTTTACTAATAGATCTGTCCTATGAATATAATATATAGATAACTAGTGTTATGAACTAAATTTACAGCTGGATATGTACCCAATATAATATACAGGTGGATATTACTATAAAAAGGGTTTTTACACTTATGTACAATAGCATAATATACAGATGGCCTTTACTATAAAATGAATAAATAAAGTTTGGACAGAAGTTATCTAAATTAAAGAGCAGTGGAAGGTAATTGCATATTAGTTAAAGTACGGTATCCTGGTTCTTCCCGTAGTTGAACCGTCATAATTAGTAAAATAATGCTACAAAAATCAAAAACCCTAAGAGAAAATTTGAAGCATTGGAGAAGTAGATTAGTTCCTCAAACTAAAACCCTTCGAAATAATAAAGTGGTGTCGGTAAAACAGTTCATTCATCCCATTATGCACTTCCTGTTTTAAACTTCCCCATTCTCTGACCTTTTCTTCTTTAACCAGCACATCTGCCTTTTCTAACCAAAGAGAAAAAAAAAAACAGCATAAAAAAAACAATGTGGAATGGATAAATAAAATATGATTTAATTAGTGTATCATGAAATCCACTAACCAAAGAAATGAGCCAATGAACCCCCAAGTTAAGCTACAGTTGAAGGTGCTTCCCTTTTCTTTGCTGAGGATAGGGAACTAAATCTGTTTTCTTCCTGAGTATTAACACATATTGATGTAGTCACTAACATTACAATCAGATAAACTTTACATTATTATCCTGTAAGATGTCCTCAAACTTAGGAGTTTATAGGTCCAGTTTCACTCCTCAGTTGGTCTTTAGTGCTCCTCAAATCCTAAAACTTTAGAAAGTGGCTTAGAATATCTGGAAGGTTACCAAAACATTCAGATAATTAAACGGGATATTCAGACTTAGAAGAAAGAAAGATAAACAGATCAGACTGAGGCGCTCCATCTGAGAGAAGCTGAACAGATTAACTAGGAGCTAAAAACAGCTAGCGGTTACCTACCGCCAAGCGACGTTAATATTGAAATGTTATCGATACAACTACAAGCTAACAGAGGAAAATAAAGTCACTTCCGGACAGAAATAATAGTAAAAACCCATCCGACAGATGGAAGAGAGAAGTTCAGGACGTCAGTGTCGCAGTGTGCTGCTAGCTCAGCTAGCTGGACCGTTACCTTGTCTAAAGGCGCGTGCTGGTGAGCCGCCAGGGACCGAGCCAGAGAAAGGACGGTGTTAAAGTAGAAGCCTCTGCATCCTCCTCCATCCAGAGACATGTTGAACGGCTGCCCCGGACTCCACTATACAGAGACAAACATCCTCTTCCCGTCATCCGACCAAAACACACAGCCCAGCTGGAGCTACGGTGGGCGAGAGGTCCAAATAAGGCGAAGCAAGGTCACAAGCAGAGCAGACTGGGCCTGTTTCTGCTGCGCCAAAGATGCTCTGTACATTTGCTTCTTTTTTTCCATTAAACAGTACACCTTGTGTTTAGTTTGTCACTTTATATATAAACCTGAGCTGTTCTATTGCATTTATCAGCTAAGTAAAGTTTTCATTGGATATATGAGCTACTATGTGAAAATGTGTAATCCTCCAGGGGCATAACCAGAACATTTTTATAAGGGTTGCTAGGCAACAACCTACAGAAGAGGATTAGGGCCACTGAATGAATAAAAAATGTTATCTGATATTTAAATATTATTTTAGTTTAATATGGGAAAAATAGTCAGAATTCTGACCAATGGCGTAATGACACAACAATAACAAACACTAGAAAATTTCTAAAGAAATTTTGAGGGGGGCCACCTACTGCCCGTCTGGGTAACTGGGCCAATACGGCCCTGGCAAGTGACGTCGGGGCTCCCCAGACCAACTGCTTACGCCTTTGAGGGCTGCTGAGGGAAGGAAAGAGGGCTAGGTCATGGGCAAAGAGAGCTGTGTGCCACTTGTGCTGAAATCTGGGAAATAGACGTGCACAGCATATGATGCACAAGGGTAATATGGGTTGTCCATATTGAACCGCAGTGGGTAAAGCGCAGTTGGCGGGCTCCGCCCGCCTGCTATGAGCCATTGCAGTGATGAAATCACCATTGGCGGGCATCGCCCGCCTTCTAAGAGCCATTGCAGTGATGAAATCACCAATGGCGGGCTCCGCCCGCATGCTCAGAGCCATTGCAGTGATGAAATTACAAAT
This sequence comes from Cyprinodon tularosa, assembly GCF_016077235.1. NCBI lineage: Eukaryota > Metazoa > Chordata > Actinopteri > Cyprinodontiformes > Cyprinodontidae > Cyprinodon > Cyprinodon tularosa. The sequence goes on from NW_024039604.1 coordinate 266,416, forward strand.
GGCTATGAGCAATATGCCAGAATGTATGAGTGTGTATAAGGAAGAGGCTTTTATTCTGTAGAGTCCCTGTAGTGTTATTTTGAAAGTCTATCATGGATTTGCCTCGTCTGTTCCTGTTTGGCTGTGACGTCATCCTGGAAAGAAACATCAGCTGTGCTGCTTCCATCAACACCCTTGTTTATAGATGTTGGAGATCGGCCTGTTTTCCAGTGTGGTCCTGTTTCTCTGGCCGTGACTGAGTGGATGTGCTCTCTTCGTCCTCTGGCATGGGAGCTGCCTTGGAGCTCGTCTGCCTGGCTGTGTGTTTCCTGGACGGGGCCGCCTTTTACAGCTGCTTTTTGTATCTCTGTTTCTGTCTCCTTGAACCCCAGTCGGCCTCGGCAGATGGCCGCTCACACTGAGCCTGGTTCTGCTGGAGGTTTCTTCCTGTTAAAAGGGAGTTTTTCCTCTCCACTGTCGCTACAAGCATGCTTAGTGTGGGGGATTGTATTTGAGTCAATGAGTCAATGCAATCAACTGGTTTTCCTTAGATAGAAAACTTTGTATCAATTTGACTGTATGATCTGGTTGAACTGTAAAGTGCCTTGAGATGACATGTGTTGTGAATTTGGCGCTATATAAATAAACTGAATTGAATTGAATTGCATCAAAAGATGGGTCATGCCCAGCAGTGATATAGAATCCATTTCCAAATGTTAAATCACTGGTTTTCCATGTTATTAGGTGAATAGCTGCTGTATTACAGAGTAAATGGGAGACTTTTATTGTGAAATTT